>NC_137231.1:33877606-33902606 GCF_949987685.1 Ammodytes marinus
CGGTGACGGCGGCTGTCGGCTTCGCTACAGAGTCAACAACACTCACACATGGACTCAGGTTAGACCCATGCAAACACTATTATTACTCAATGCATAACACCTTTGACCCTAGTAGTAAAGTAGAAAAGAACTAGGAGTATGCGTAGCCTGTGAAATGGTATTTGGGACAACCCTACATTTTAGGGGATTTAAGAGCCAATTAGCGCTCCTATATAAGTAGGAACCAATTGTTGGTTCCACAGTTGCTACCCGGACATTGAAACAGTTTTTGACAAGTATAGAGGCCAAGCCCAGGCTTTAGGCCCCGAGATGCTTTGCCGCGGACATACTTCTTGACGCACCTTTGTCCAATATTGATGAATGAAAGTCCGAGTCTTTCTTGCAGTTTAAAACATCTGTTTAGTTTATTTTTACTTTATTTAGCTACACGCTCTAAAACCAACGTACAAACATAGACCCAGACGTAACGTGGGTTGTGTGTGGTCAAAAACTGTTTCAATGTCCGGGTAGCAACTGTGGAACCAACAATTGGTTCCTACTTATATAGGAGCGCTAATTGGCTCTTACAGGGGACATTCAGAAAATGTGTTTGAATCGTTGAAATCATTTCAGCTGTACTTAAATGCCACATACAGTAAAACAAAGAAAACAACTATACGCAGAACAAATATTGAATCATGTCAGAATAGTTGTGCATATAACAAATCGAAAGGTGCTCAAGAAGAACAAACTACAAACTCTTTGCTGTCTTTTCTTATTGTTATTATAGACCCCCGATTCCCTCCCTTCAGATGAAGACGACACATTGACCTACTACACGATCAGATCCCTCGTCCCGTTCACCCTCTACCGGGCCGCTGTGGCCTGCAGCTCGGAGTCCGGTGTCTGGAGCGATTGGAGCCTCGATGTCACCGCAAGGACGCTGGACAGAGGTAACACATGTATAGAACACTCGCCAACTCAGATCATCTGACACCAACCTTCTGACCCCCATACAAAGATCAAAGCACCGCACCACAGGAGACAGAGCTTTTGCCATTGCTGCCCCCAACCCTCTGGAACTCCCTCCCCCATAAACATCCGAAATGCAGACTCAATCAACTCATTCAAAAGCCAACTCAAAACTCACCTCTTCAAGAAAGCATATGACCCCTGACCCCACCCCCATCACACCTGACCATTCCTAACCTCTTTTTGAATCTGTATCTTGTTTTTCCGTTGTTTTTGTTTTGTTTTTGTTTTTCTTATGTCGGCCTATTGTATATTCTATGTGATGTAAAGCGTCTTTGAGTGATCTCCAAAAAAGCGCTATATAAATCTTATCAATTATTATTATTATTATTATTAGAACATGTCCAAACTCTGAATAACAACAACATGAATAATAAATAAAACTGCTTAATACTGATCATTAACTTGTGAACATGCTGCAATGCACTTCACAAAGCACTTTATAAATCATTATTTGTGTGTGGAATATTGTGGTTGCAAATGTGGGTGCTGCTTGATTGTGTAATGTGTGTGAGTGTGATGTGTGTGTTGTTGATTATACTGTGTGTGCGCTGCTTATGTTTGTTGATTGTGTCTTGTGTTTTTTAAGATACTGTCATGATGCGCCCCCTTTAAATTACCCCTCGGGACGGAGAAAGTGATTTGAATTTAATTGAAATGACTAATATACAAGTTTAAATCACAACGACTTCATAGTTCACATACATTTCCTCAGTAAAAATAATACACAAAAGTTTCATGAATAAATTATTTGTGCTTTTATAGTGTTTTTATTTAGTTAAAGCTGGGGTGGAGGATTTGGGGAGAAAATGGCAGTTGGGATAGAGATTCGAATCCAAATACGTCAACCGCTGCACTTGTTCTCTTTGGTCCCTCCCCTATGGTCCCTCCCTGACACGCTCTACACCAACAAAGTCGTGCTAAATTGAATGTACAGTCCCAACAACCAATAAGAACAGAGAATGTTAACTTTGACCAATCAGAAATCTTATACCCCAGCTTTAAGTCCTGAGAAGAGAGACAGTGTGAGTTGGTCAGCTTTAAAGGTGCAGTGTGTAATATGACATCATCAAGTAAGTTCTAGAAAGTTCTAGAATGCAACGCTCCCTGGGTAACCCCACCCCTTTCGAATAATAACAGAAGCTACAGTGGCCTTCAAGTACAAGAACAATTCTAAATTTTAAACAATGCTCCTGATGACATTCCAACTATGACACTTCCAAAATGGCGGTGACCAGGCCTTGGTCCAAAGTATGGAGAAATATGGACATATATGAGACCCTTTCTAAGGAAAAAAATTATAATTCTAAAAAAAAAATTCAGCTATTATGCACTAAATTAAACGTACTTATGGATATTATAATTATTTTCTACAAAATCTTTTGAGGAAATAAAACCCAAAATTCTACACACTGCAGGTTTAATTTTTCTTTTTTCTTTGCCAGTTCCTTCACAGCCTCCAGAAGTTTGTTACAGAGTGGAGAAAACAGACTCTGCTGCATCGGTTCAACTTCATCTCATGTGGAAGGTAGGCCTACATCTGAAAACAGTGTTATACACAACCTAGGCTTTGTAAACTGGGATGTTACTAGCTACGGTGGGCCCCACTTTGTTTACATTCCAGTTAAGAGAGCCTAGACTGTGTATTCAGAAACCAGATTTTTTTTCAGCGCACATAGTACGGACAGGTAGCGGATAGTTAGGAGAGATAGTTAGTTATAAAGTTAGTTAGATAGATAGTTAGATATATAGTTAAGTGTTTAAAAACAAGCTTTCTCCAGAATCACTGACTCCACCTTTAAATCAAAATCAGGTGCGAAACTAAACATTTGAAACTTCTATGCTAAAACATCTTCTCTCTCTTTCAGGACCTCCAAGATGCCACAAGTCGTGTCGTTGGATATCAGCTGATCTACGAACCAGTGAAGAAGAATCAGCAGCTGCAGGAAATATTCATTCAAAACATCACAGAAGTTACAGCGCTCCTAGTGGTGGAGGAGGGGAACTACAGTGTCACGCTCTCTGCCTTTAACACGGCCGGCTACGGACCTGCTGCACATCTCAACATCAACACACACAGACAGGACAGTGAGTAACACAGTGGTTATTACGTGAGGATATTTTTCTTTTTTCTTTTCTTTTTTGGCATTTTCAAGCTTTATTTGATAGCACAGAGTTGAAATGCGGAGACAGACAGAGAGAGAGAGAGGGGGGGCGGGGGGGGGATGACCTGCAGTAAAGGTCCACGGGTCGGATTTGAACCCATGACCACTGCAACGAGGCCTGAGCCAATATGGAACGCACTCTATCCACTACGCCACCAGAAAATACAGTGAATAACACAGCGGTTATTACATGTAGAATTTGTTTTAAACCTTTAAAACAGGACACTGTTTTCATAGTATTGTCCTTTTGATGCATTCAGGTGCAAGAAAAAGGCAGAGAGGAGGTCCTGCTAAATATCTATAAACAAAACAACCTTAACGCTCCCTTGCTAACCCCTCCCTTTAGAATCACTATTGAAGCTACGGTGGCCTTCAAGGGACAAGAAGCTATAGTTACTAAAGATGGCATCATCCACCACTGCCTCAAGTCTTTCCACAATATCAAGTGATGAGGTGAAGATGTATTTGTTATTTATTCTATAGTACTTCTTCTTCTTGGTCTTCCAACAGGTGCATAAGTTTGTCCCTTCTGAGCTACTGTAGAAACATGGCGGTGCAACATGGCGGCCTCAGCACCATGCTCCTATGTAGATATAAAAGGCTCATTCTAAGATTATAAAGAAAACAACTTTTATTTTCAAGCGATAATACACTCAAAAAACATACTTATGATTATTAGATTCCATTTCTACTATATTATGAAATATGCCAAGTCCCTTTACACACTGTACTTTTAATTGCCAATGGATTTCACTCTCAATCATCTTCTTGGTGAAATTAAACCAAATATCACAGTCATTTAATGGTTCTGAACACTAGCCACACTGAGAAAGAGATGTCTTTATCTGTTTGAATATGATTATCAGCCTTCCGCTTCTTCTATATTGACGCTATCACTATCACTTCATCACTGCAATATCCTGTGTGTGTGTGTGTGTGTATGTGTGTGTGTGTGTGTGTGTGTGTGTGTGTGTGTGTGTGTGTGTGTGTGTGTGTGTGTGTGTGTGTGTGTGTGTGTGTGTGTGTGTTTTATAAGTGAAGGAAGCAACAAAGCAGTGACAAGATGTTCTGATAGCTTGTTGCAACACAGCAGTATTCCACAGAAATGTTCTCTTTGGTTATTTTCTTGCTAAAAACAGTAACAGTCCCCACAATGTTACTGTGTGAACGGGTCCCCACAACGTGATAAATACAAGAACATGTTTGTAGTGGAAAAAATTTAATTATGTTGAAAGTTGGACATAATTAAAGCGGCAACGAGTAACATTTAAATATCTTTTAAACAGCCTCATGTTTCCTCTCATAATCATAAATTACCTTTAACAGCAAACGAGACCATCTGTGCAAAGAAAGACGTTTTTATATAGTTTTTATTACTGCATTTGATCTGGTCGTACACCCAGTCCGATTTTCGGTTCACGCGTGCATGCTCTATGGTCACATATCCGCATTGGTCGCAGATTTCAGTGAGGCGCAGCAGCGCGATGTGAGAAGCCTATCCCTCCAGGTGAGGGAAGGGGAGCGGGAGCCTTGTTTGAGACAGTTGTTTGTCGTCATAATGACTGATAACGGGGCTGAACCATCAAAGAAAAAAAATAAAATGCAATGAAGAAAAGCTAAAATGGAGAGTGATAGGCGGACGGGAGGGCGTTGCCAAGCAACGTATACACAATTTCACGGAGCGAAACTAGACTGCAGTGTTTACTCCTAAATGAATGAGCGGTAGCCTACTAAAGCAAAGTTTACTTTGCCTCACCAGCATCATCAGATGACCATTATTCATCTGAAATAGTCATTATTTACATCATAAACACATTACCTCATCGTGATCCATACCATTACTAACTAACTGCCATCTCTCGTTCATTCGCTTTGTGTGAGGACACGGGGACTCGTTCAGCTCCGTGAGAGGTGACAATGCATCAACTCATTGCAATCAGGTGTGTTTAGCACTTACTGGCATTAGTTGATGCTCTCCACTCTCTCACGGAGCCGAAAAGAGTCCGGTGCCCTCACACTTTCAACACACGGACACGCACCACGCACCATATTGCTTCCTGATTAATTGAATCTTTCACTCCCTGCACGAGCTAGGAAACAGCTTCACGACAGCTGGCGTCGTAAAAATACTACCGCTTTTGTTCAAAGGTGTCGCCAACGTGCCGACTTACTCGTTGTAACTTTAAGTTAAGCGTGTTGTGTAGTTGTTAGACAGTGTAGTGATTTAAACAGAAGAAGAAAAAGAGTGTAACAGCCAATCATGTGTCGGGAATAGAAGTGGACGTGGCTGTGTGCATGAGTCCCCGAAACATCTATCTATCTATCTATCTATCTATCTATCTATCTATCTATCTATCTATCTATCTATCTATCTATCTATCTATCTATCTATCTATCTATCTATCTATCTATCTATCTATCTGTCTATCTATCTATCTATCTATCTATCTATCTATCTATCTATCTATCTGTCTATCAGCAGTTTCAGAGGAGAGGGATTTATTTACATTCACAGAGCCTGCAGTCAGTTACAAAACATATGTTCTCTACATGTAATTCTTAGTTTTAAATAATTATATCATAACAAAACTATTTTGAAGCACAGGGAAACAAACATAGAACTACGGTATGTTTGTAAACCAAACTGTGGGCCCTGCTGCTGTAAACAACAACAACAACAGTGAAACAGTAACTTTTCAGGAAGCTTTCTAACTTCAAACAGTGTTCCAGGGATCACATTTTCCTGTGAGGAAAGTCTGTGAATAAACATTTGAAAATGTACACTTCTGTAACACACCAAAAGTTGCATAATGCACCTTTAATTACTAATATTCCTGTTGTTGTTTTCGACAGCTCTGCCCCCGGTGAGAAACTTGTGGGTTTCCAGTTCCTTCCCGGATGTGAAAGGTCTTCTTGTCCAATGGGAGAGCTCCGTTCCCTTTGTCCCGCCCTCCTCCGTCCGGCCTGTCAATCATTTTGCTGTTCAGTGGCGCTCCGAGTCTCATCCATTCACCACTCACTGGACCACAGTGGACGGCTTGACCACCTCCACTCTCATACAAGGTGCATCTTGTGTAAAGAACTACAGCTCTGGAAAAAATGAAGAGACCACTCCAAATGTTCAGTGTCTCTGGTTTTACTATTTATAGTTATATATTTCAGTAGAATGAACATTTTGGTTTTATAATATAAACTACTGAAAACATTTCTACCAAATTCCCCCCTGAAAATGTTGGCATTAAGAGCATTTCCATTATTTAATTAAGAGATAAAAATTTAAGAAAAATTCCAGACTGGTCTCTTAATTTTTTCCGGATTTGTATTTGCTGCCTTAAATACTCACTACAGCACCACATAAGGATTCTTTTTAATTTGATTTAAACATAAGTAAATGTATTGTTCACACTACCTTTGTTGACATACCAGTTTACAGAGCCTAGGCTGCGTATTAACACTGGATTTTTTTTTGAATGTTTGGTGTGTTTACAGAGGCTGACCCCGATGAGTCCTACCTGATCAGTGTGTTCCCGGTTTACAAGCAGCAGTGTGGACCGGCGCAGTCACTGCCCGCCAGTCTGCACCAGGGAGGTAAACATGCTCGCTGTAACAAGATATAAAAACTGCATCTAGTTCATTTAATAATTTTCATTTCATTTATTTATTACGGCTCACGGCCATAGCACATGGCATGGAGCACACAATTCAACTGAAATCATTACAAAACAAAACAATGGTGTACGGCAAGGAAAAACAAAACAAAACAAAACAAAAACATCACTTAAACAATGGCAAAACATTTCTCAAAAAGGCACCTGTTTTAACAATAACCCCTGGCCTACTTGCCCTCAAAAGTGAAATCAATTTGGTCATGGATGGAAAATAAACATAATAATTTGGCAGATACTTTTTTCTAAAATACATTACATCCACATTTTTACACTCAAAAAGTACATGGTATTCATCTCCAACAGGGTCTTTTAACTTGGTAATATATTGAGATCTATGAAACTTAATTTAGAATATAGCCGATTGAGAAGAAGAATTTAAAGTTATTTAAAAAAGGGAGCGCTCGTGGTGTAGTGTTCAGAGCGGTTTGTTTCAGTTGATTTTTCTGCTGTTGGTAGGCCTGATGTTCAAATACATGTGTACACTGTGTCATTGTAAAAGTGTGTTGGGTTATTAGATTGTATTCATTTGAATAAGTTACATTTTGTTTTGAAACTATGATATTGTAAAAGTTGCTGAATTCCACTGTCTGGCCAAACATGGTCGGTGTAACATGATATTGATACTGTATCCCTTTAACAAACCACTAAACAATAATAAATAAATCCAGCTCAAAATATATTAAAATTCCAAAATACTGCAGTCACATCTATGAGCGGTTCAATAACTTTTTCTTCCAGTGGATTTTTTAGAAGACATTTTACTTTTTAAAAAAAATGTAAATACTTTTTTTTCATTTTATTTTTTCGAACACAAACAGACAACTGAAAAAGTAAACACACAAACAAAAGACAAAATAAAATAAAGACATTTTACTTTTGATTTGTCTGCTGTTGGTGTTTGTGAGATTCAAATACATTTGTAGACTATGTCATTGTAACAGTTTTGGCAGGATTATATTTATTGGGGAATTACTAGTAAAATAAATGTTCTCCTTTGTGTTTTAAACAGGGATATTGTAAAAGCTTAAGAATTCCTCATATTTGTTAAAAAGGAAAATTAAGGGGGCGCCCTTAGCTCAGTTGGTAGGGCGTCCCATCCCCCCCCGCCCCCCGGGCCGGGCCGGGCCCAGCAGCAGACCCGGGTTCGATTCCTGCCCGCGGTTGTTCACTGCATGTCACTCCCCTCTCTGCCCCATTTCACCTCTGTCTCTACACTATCAATAAATCATAAAATGCCCCAAAAATATCTTAAAAAAAAAAAAAAAAAAAAAGGAGAATTAAGATGAAAATTGTCTTAATATCTGACAGGACGTGTTTATTTGTTTCTTCAGCTCTAATGGAGGTGGTTAGGCTGAAGGTAGCATCTGTTACCAAGACGACAGTGACAGTTGCGTGGGCATGGCAACGGAAGTCTGGACCAATCAGAGTGAACCAATACCGAGTGACACTGAGGAAAGACTCGGAGGAACAAAGTATGTTAAAGCATTGGTGTGTGTGTTACGGAACTATATATATATATATTTTTAAATTATAAAGAAAAGACGTAGAAGGTAAAAAAATGAATAACCAAGAAAAATCTAATAGGATAAATTAATTACTGATAAATATTGAATAATATGTAATCTCAAATCCAGTTTTGTGCTTAAAACTTGTAACTGTTAAAGTATCCGTTTTATATTTGTCTAAGTGAGTCATGCTTGTGTATTTGTTATTTGTACCTTTACTCCTGGTGGGGCCTCTTGGACCAGATCAATATTGTAAATAAGAAACTGTTCTTAATGTTTTATCTGGTAAAAAAAACTATTACAGGAATAATTTAATTAAATTTTATAATCTATCTTGTAAACATAGACTTTTTGTTTTCCTTTTCCAGCTCTGTCTTTGTGGCCGGACCAATGGCAGCTCACCATCTTAAACCTGAAACCCAACACTGAGTATTCTCTGCTGCTATTGGCTGATAACGTTTCCAGGAGCATCATACCTGTTAGAACGGACTTCGGTAAGTTTTTTGGCTCTAAAAAGCCGAAGATAATTTGATAATCCTAATGTGATTAAAAGGATTATTCAGTTCATTCGACTAGTCACAGAACATCCCATATCTTCTACTGAAATTGTATATTACCAATATTATAATTAATCAAAGTGAAACCTTTTTTGACGTTGGGTGCTTTGCTGTGTAAATTAGTTTTTATTTGTTTAAATTATTTTAATTTGCCGTTTTCAAAATGTTTGGATTTCAGTTTATATGCAGGCAACACAACTTGAATAAAATATAAAAATAAATGAGGTCTCAAGGTTTACTGTTGCCTTACCAATGCCTTTAATCTTACTTCTAAACAATACATTTAAAAAAAAATAAAAAAAATCTTTCAGACGAGATAGCAGCAGTGGCCACAGTGACTCCTTTGCTGCTGCTTGCTGTTACTGTGTTGGTCATCTCCATCCTGTGCAGGACTGTGTGAGTCATAACACACACACACACACACACACACACACACACACACACACACACACACACACACACACACACACACACACACACACACACACACACACACACACAGTCGTGTTAGAATTCCTTCACAAGGACATCACATAGAGCTACAATTCCCTGCAGACTTTCCCTAACCATAACCACTACTTGCCTAACCCACCCTAACCTTAACCCAAACCTAAACATAAGTCTACTCTTACCTTTAGAGCAGGTCGTCACCCTAAAATGTTATTATTTACGTTATGGGGACTTCCCTTTTGTCTGCAAAAGGAAGGCAAGTTCCCACAATATCACTTAACAGAAAAAATGTCCCAAGAACATAAGCAATACACACACACACACACACACACACACACACACACACACACACACACACACACACACACACACACAGGAAGATGGAGAAGATAGAAAAAGAAAAGTATGCTGTCGTGTTTCGCTCCAACAAAATTGACCAAAACAACTTGACTTTCTTACTCTTCCAGCTGTTGAATCAAAGTTCTTTCTGTTCAGGTACAAGTCGTACTTCTTCCCTCTGATCTCCAGCCCTCGAGGCAGCACAGCAGGCCAGTGGCTGATGGACCCCAAGCCCAAGGTGAGGGTCTGTCTTTATACGTTTTAATGTCAGTAATCAACTGGCAAAGTTTAATGATAATATCTGCAGCTCCGGAAAAAATTGAGAGACCAGTCTGTATTTTCCTTCAATTTCCATCTTTACATTACTTATTGAAAATGCTCTTGATGACAAACAATGTATTGGAATTTGGTAGGAATGTTGTCAGTAGGTTATATTATAAAACCAAAATGTTCATTCTACTCAAACATATGCCTATAAATAGTAAAACGAGAGACACTGAACATTTGGAGTGGTCTCTTCATTTTTTCCAGAGCTGTATAAATAAAAAAAAAATCAAACTATTCACCTGCTATGTCTCGCCTTAAATTGAGGTTGAGGTATTTGGATTCGAATCTCTATCCCAACTGCTATTTTCTCCCCAAATCATGTACCCCAGCTTTAAATGAAACACCGTGGGAGTAGAACAGTTCTAGTCTTATGTCAACTTTTCTTCACACCAATCAACTAATGTCTCCTTAAAAACTTCGTAGCTAACTTAATTTTTTTTTATTATTAGGCAATTATTATTACCTTTTTGAGTGCATTTACATGTTTCTTCTAAAGAATATTAATTTGGGTACACTCTCATTATTTAAAAAATGTTTTTTTTTAAATTTAATTCAACAGAAATCTGCAAAGAAAAATATCTTGGACATCGAGGACTTCCAAGTGAAGGAGAAAAATGTCATAACGATCACTCCGAACACAAATGTATGTATTAACAACTAGCTGCTTTGTTAAATTATAATGTATTTAATTTAAAACATGTATGTAATTCATTTTTTACTAATGAATTTATGTGAACTATAAAATTGTTGTGATATCAAAGTAGTATATAAGTACCTTATTTTGTTTTTATTATTATTTTTAGTCTGGAATAGAGGATTGTATATCCTGTATCAGAACATTTGAATGCATTTCAATACATTTCAAATTAATGAATGTCCTAATAATTGAACAGAAATCCATGGAGGAATACATCTTTGACATCGAGGACTTCCAAGAGACGGAGAAAAATCTCTTCGCGGTTTCTTCTGACAAAGAGTTTATTTCTGAAGCTAAAATCTGCTTTACTCAAATAGTGGCAGAGAACGAACGGGATACGTCACATCAAAAGGTAAATGCAAACAAATCTTACTTATAGATATCATAATGAAACTTTGCCAGTTGATTATTGCCATTAAAACAATTATTTTTTGTATTGACATTGTTTCAGATATATTTGAATAAATGTGCAGATTTTAAAATATTCAACCAATTATGTCTTAATAAATTATAATATTTAAAAAAAAAATAAAACCCTAAAGATTGAGATTTAAAATCTTTATTTTATCTTTACAACATTCTAGTGTCCAAAGTTTTACAGAACATATTTTCGAATATATAATTTTTTCTCAAATAATTTTTCATAATTGTGTTCATCAGATGACCTGTGAGGAAGACTATGTGCTGAACTCTTCTTCTCCTGAGGAAATGGGAACGGGACAAACCGACTCGAGATCTCGTCTGCTCTGTGAGACGGAATATATCGCTATATAACAGCTGCTGTGCGTGAAATCTGGACCAAGAACTACATTTAAAACAGTGACATGTTCGACAAAATGTTGCCCACAGACAATGAAAATGTTTTATATTAAGCAATTTAATATTTGCAGTTCATAAAAACGCTTGTACATGAAACGTCAACGATCAGAGTGAAATCAAAAAGTTTTTTATTCATACAATCAAGCATTCATCAATGCACCTTTATACTTTATCAGTGCAAGTTTTATACTTCTCCCTACTGCTTTTTTAGGCATATCAATTGAATATACAGGTTGAAATAATGAAATCAATAAAAAAGGGATTTTAAATACAGAAATGTCAGTCCTCTGTAAAGTATAATCATGCATATTTACTCAGAACTTGGTTTGATTCATTTTCCATTTCAATTCCAATTTACTTTTTCTTTTGTTGTGAAATAATTTGAACATCGTTTTTGTTTATTGTATTTTCGTCCTTTTAATTTTGTTTTGTATTTTCGATATGTTTGATTTTTATTTGATATGTCTGAAATAAATATAATCAATCAATCAATCAATCAATCAATCAATCAATCAATCAATCAATCAATCAATCACCTCCACCATTCATATCTTCATAACCTTTGCAATATTGTTGTCCAAGTTCCCATTTGTACGTACATGTAAAACCTTCACATTTTGCACAGTTCATTTAAGTGTAAGTGATCCGGGCATTTCTCGCCTAAACAAACTCAAATCGACGTCAAAATGAGAATGAGTAGGACGTTAGCAGGCCGTTTCTAACACAGCCCTGAGTTGCGTTCCGAATCGCATACTCTTTCTTTTTTCTATTGTACATACTACATCCGACGATAAAAATAATCTAGTTAGGATGCAGTAGGCATACTATTGGGACATACTTTTACTCTTTTATTTCATCGTAACATTGCGCCTTGATCTTGCCTCTTGCTTTTATATCCGTCTCATCCCCGTTTGTTTTCATATGGAGGCTTCGTCGATGTTACGTCACTTCACGTGCGCACTGGATTGTAGGACATCCGGGTACTTCTAACCATCCCAAATCTGGCCACAAGAATCGGGACATCCTAAATCTTTTTTCTACATACTATATAGTAGAAAGTATGCGATTCGGAACGCAACCCAGGTCTGTATATTAGAGGGTTAGAGGTTAGAGGTTAGCGTTGATGCCGATCCAGTGTCTGATGAGCTGGTGTGCGATGGTTTGTCTGGGAGGGACGATAAAGGCCGGACTGGTTCCCCTCAACAACGACTCAATCACCTAAACAACAAAGAAGAAAAAGTCAGATTTCGTTTTCATTATTTCTGCGTGTATGTATATTTTGATGTATACTGCAAACAACACTTGAATGAATATGATCAAACTCCTTCGTTATGTTTCTCTACTTATGACATCTATTGCAGTTTGTCCGTCCTGGGAGAGGGATCCCTTACTCTGTCAACTCTCCCTGAGATTTCTAATTTTTTTACTGGGAGTTTTTTCTCAGCCGAGCTAAAGGTGTAAGGGCAGGGTGTCATATTGTATCATATTGTATGGAATGTAAAGCCCACTGAGGCAAATGTCTACTTGTGATATTGGGCTATACAAATAAAACTGATTTGATTTGATTTGATTTGAAAAGTCAGATTTCTCTCTTGAAGGAATGGAACTGAGACTGTCACCATGGTTCCATCCACTTGCTTAAATCAGAAGCTTCCAGTAGAAATGTTGTCTCTTAATAACCTTTACATTTTTGCTAATAAGGGCGACTGTGGCTCAGGTGGTAGAGCGGGTCGGCTGATGATCAAAGGGTTGGAGGTTCGATCCCCGCCCTGCCACCTGTGTCATGGTTGTTGTGTCCTTGGGCAAGACACTTCATCCACCTTGCCTTGTGTGAATGTCGATAGTTAGCCTGCTATCGGTGTATGAATGTGTGTGTGAATGGTAACGTGGGAAAGGAAAACAGGTCTCCCTTGAAAAAGAGTCTTCGGTCTCAATGGGATTTACCTGTATAAATAAAAAGGTTAATAGCTGACATAGCAAACTTTACGTAATGTTTGTACCTGTTGCCGTGTGAACCACCGAGCTTCCTCGATTTCATTCTCGTCCACTTTGATGTCTGTTGATATGGCGACGGTCAGGCAGCCAATCATGAGGCTCGAAGGCATCGGCCACGGCTGACAGGAGACGTATTGGACCGGTCCGACTTTAACACCGCTTTCCTCTTCTGTCTCTCTCCTCACTGCCTCTTCCATTGTCTCCCCTAGGAAAAGAAAGGTAAGGTTATTTATATAGCACAATTCATACACATGGGCAATTCTGATCATGCCTTAAAGTATGTTAAAACATGCTGCACCATCTGGAGAGTGTCTGTCTGTCTGTGTGTGTGTGTGTGTGTGTGTGTGTGTGTCTGTCTGTCTGTTTGTCTGCCTGTCTATCTGTCTGTCCGTGTGTGTGTGTGTGTGTGTGTGTGTGTGTGTGTGTGTGTGTGTGTGTGTGTGTCTGTCTGTCTGTCTGTCTGTCCGTGTGTGTCTGTCTGTCTGTCTGTCTGTCTGTCTGTGTGTGTGTGTGTGTCTGTCTGTCTGTCTGTCTGTCTGTGTGTGTGTGTGTCTCTGTCTGTCTCTCTTACGTAGCTCCAGAGTTCATGATACAGGCTCCAGTGGGACAGTAACACGTCCGGCCATCGTCATGTTTGTGTGTGTGTGTGTGTGTGTGTGTGTGTGTGTGTGTGTGTGTGTGTGTGTGTGTGTGTGTGTGTGTGTGTGTGTGTGTGTGTGTGTGTGTGTGTGTGTGTGTGTGTGTGTGTGTGTGTGTGTGTGTGTGTGTGTGTGTGTGTGTGTGTGTGTGTGTGACTCACCAGGCTCTACGAATCCAGCCAGACAGGAGAACATGCCAGCTGGAAACATCTTCTTCCTTCCCAGTAGACAGTGGTTTCCATCAGGATGGATCACCAACATGATGACTACTGGGTCTGAACACACACACACACACACACACACACACACACACACACACACACACACACACACACACACACACACACACACACACACACACACACAGACACACACACACACACACACACACACAGTCAATTAATAACAGAAAAGAAATTCAGTGCTGTATGAAAATACTATATTGCTACTACCAGTGTACAGGTGAAAAAATCCTTGAACAATCAATCCAAGCAACAGTCTCCCCTTATTCTCAATGTATTGTAATTCATGCAAACTGCAGGGATGTACAGTATACATGGATATCTCTTAAGTATTGGGCTTGATTGTGTTATCCCAAACATATTGCAGATACGTCAGACATTGTTCTGAATAATCTAAACTCGTGTGGCATAATTGAAGCTGAAGAACACTTGTTCATAATATTTTTTTTTTCACTATATTTACTTTTATCTGTTTGGTAAAGTCCCAACCTTTGCTACATATAAATCAGACAAACGCTGGTGTTTCACAATAACTGTGTTAGCCAGAAGAGGGAGCCAAACCCCCATTAACAGAGCTGCAGTAAGAGGCGGAGCTAGAGGAGGGCTCCAAACGTCACATTCCAGAAATGAAACTAAAGGTTTGTCACGGGCAGAAACGCAGCGATCCAGACCAGTTTGTTTCTCCCTAAAAGAAAATTCAAACTGAGTTCATTCGGGTCTTTATCAACAACACAGAAGAGCCTCTGTAAAGATACTGGTGAGTAGGCCAACAGCTGGTTATATTTACAGTTTAAACAACCAGGATTCACTCAACATTATGAAACTGTGGCTGTTTGTTCACATGTCCACTGTATTTCACTTTAAGGGATTTAAGGCGAGACACTGAAGGTGAATAGGGTAACACACAACCTATAGATATCACCAGGAAACATTGCCAGTTGATAACTTGCATTAAAACAATAATTTTTGTGTATTTGAATTTTTTTCAGAAACATTTGAATAAATATGTCTTTTTATATCTACATGTATGAAGTAGACACATCTCAAAATTGACAAGTGAAAGTAAAAAACAATGTTGTTGCCTGCCGTGTCTCACCTATACAGTCTCTCTGTCTAACTTATGACCGAATCTCTAGTTTCCTGGTTTTAATTTGGTTCAATCATGTACAGCCATGTGGAGGACCATTTCCTGTAACTATTTCAAAATAAGAGCTTTCTGTCAAAGGTCTTTTAATGTGAAGCACATATGGGATATTTTTATTTTTATGCTCATAATTTGCCAAGTGGCCACATAATCATGTCTTTTTCTGTGGTTCTCATATTTCCAGTGATTTACTTATCTATTTAGAAGGATCCTCTTCATTTAAATTGATAAAATCCTTGCACAAAATATGTTGTTGTGAAACGTATGTTAAGTGCTTTTCCTTTATTATAAAATGGGGTAATTATTGTTTCTATGAAAATATTATGTCTAAATGGACATATAACTGAACTGAAATTTGATTTCTACTCACTTGTGTTAAACAGAGTTAACCTATTATGTTTCTTCAGCTATCGTGCATATCGTTTACTGCGTGCACGGTAGACAATGATAATAAACTTTGTACATTTTGGAAGTCAAAAGTAAAGGTAATACGATGGGCTTGTGTGTTGGGTGTTTTCTTAGTTTGTTCATTTCCACCACTCTTAATTTGCCACTGATTGAGTGAGCAGGTGAGTGAGCAGGTGGGCTGCTTCACTCAATCACGCTCAGGTGTTTTTAATCAGTGAGCAGCATAAAAGCAGGAGGAGAACCTCAGTCTGGGCCCCTGCTCTGCTCGCTGCCATGCTATTGACCTGTTGCTTGACCTGAAGTTAAGTTTCCTCGTTTGTTATGAGAAATAAACACATATATTTGACTGCCTGACTCCTACCATTTTTAAACCTGGTTTTACATTACGTGCCAAAATGGTCACTGCGGGGCGCCCTTAGCTCAGTTGGTAGGGCGTCCCCCCCATGGGCCTCGGCCAGCAGCGGACCTGGGTACGATTCCAGCCCGCGGTCGATCTCTGCATCTCTTCAACTCTGTCTCTACACTATCAATAAAGCATAAAAAAATGCCCAAAAAATATCTTAAAAAAAAAAAAAATAATAGAATGTCTGGAGCACAATTTTATATATATATATATTAAAAAAAAATAGTCACTGCGACTTTGCATATTGGCAGATTTTGTACCATATTGTAGCTTTTTAGGAGCTTTACCACCTACCACCACTGGACTTTCACTGTTCTGCAATTGTATGTCTGTATGTATAACCGCCAAGCGGTATTTGTAGTTTTCATTTTAAAAAGTATAAAACTATTTATACTACTATAATTATATAATAGTAATGTAGTTTGACTTTTTTTTTATCTCCAGATATGGCTACTGCCAGGTGTCTGCTTTCTGAAGATGAGTTCCAGTGCTCCATCTGTCTGGATGTGTTCACCGATCCCGTCACCACGCCATGTGGACACAACTACTGTAAAATCTGCATCACTAAACACTGGGATGTTAATGACCGGTACCTGTGTCCCATGTGTCAAAAGATTTACAAAAGCAGACCTGAGCTGCACATCAACACTTTGCTCTCTAAGATGGCTTCTCAGTTCAGAGAGGAAGTTCAACAGGAAGCAAGAACCCGCAGTTCAGAGCAACAGCCTTCCAATCCAGGAGAAGTTCCCTGTGACGTCTGCACTGGAACCAAACTGAAGGCCCTGAAGTCCTGCCTGGTGTGTCTAGAATCCTACTGTGAGCCTCATCTGGAACCTCATCTGACAAGGCCAGGTCTGAGAAGACATGAGCTGATGGACCCTGTGGAGAACCTGGAAGAACGGATATGTATGAAACACACTAAACCTCTGGAGCTGTTCTGTAAAACTGACCAGATTGGTGTCTGCACGCTCTGCTCGGTTTTGGACCACAAAACACATGATGTCGTTCCATTGAAAGAAGAATATGAAGAAAAGAAAGCGGAGCTGGGGAAGACAGAGGCTGAAATCCAGCAGATGATCCAGAATAGACAACTCAAGATTCAGGAGATAGCTGACTCGGCTGACCTCAGCAAAGAAAATACAGACAAAGAGAAAGCGGAAGGTGTTCAGGTCTTCACTGGCCTGAAGGATTCTGTTGAGAAAGGCCTTAAGGAGTTCATCAACACGATCGACAAGAAACAGAAAACAACGGAAAAACAGGCAGAAGATTTCATCAAGGAGCTTGAAGTAGAAATCTATGATCTGACGACAAGACGAGATGAGGTGGCATTGCTCTCACAGTCTGAAGACCAACTCCATCTTCTCCAGAGTTTCAAGTCCCTAAAAGCTGCTACACTCTACCAGGACTGGACAGAAAGAAGTGTCCATCCACCATCACGTGAGGGGACTTTGATGAAAGATGTGGCTAAGCTGGAGGAGACAATCAGCAAAGAAGTACAGAAGCTCATTGAGCTTGAACTAAAGAGGATCCAGCAGTATGCAGTGGATGTGACTTTCGATCCAGATACAAAAAGTCCCAAAACAATCCCGGGTGTTTTAGGAAAGCAGAGTTTCTCCTCGGGAAGATTCTACTACGAGGTTCAAGTTAAAGATGATACGGAATGGACTTTAGGAGTGGCCAACGAGTCTTTTAACAGGAAGGGAACGGTAACACTGAGCCCTCGGGATGGATACTGGACGATATGTTTGAGAAACAGAAATGAATATAAGGCTAATGACGACCCTGCAGTCCGTCTCTCTCTAGAGACTTGTCCTCAGAAGGTGGGTGTGTTTGTGGATTATGAGGAAAGTCTGGTCTCCTTTTATGACGTAAATACTGCAGCTCGTATCTACTCCTTTACTGGCTGCTCCTTCACAGAGAAACTCTTGCCATTCTTCAGTCCCTGTCCTCTGCTTGTGCAAAAAGAAAAGATGGCGGAAGGAAGAGAGGCTGATCTGGATACTCAGAGAGTAGAGGTGGCAGAGCTGTTGGAAACAACGTTAAAAAAGGGAGACACTTGGTACCTCGTAGACAGTCGCTGGTTCTTACAGTGGAAGAAATATGTTGGATATGACAGTTGGGACAAATACCAGAGCCTCTACCCTGGACCAGTTGATAACTCTGGTCTTCTCAGAGATGGAGATCGGTTGGACATCACGGAGCACCTCGTCGATGAACTTGACTATGTCTTGTTCCCGACTGTTGGCTGGAATAAGCTTGTCAGCTGGTATGGAATGACAGAAGGTCAAGAGCCAATCGCACGCAAGGTGGTGGTACTTGGTATGTTTGTGAAGTACTGCAAGGTGGAGGTGTACCTGATGGAGCTGAAGCTCTGTGAGACCAGCAACATGGACAAAATTATCACAAGACGCTTCAGTAAAGCAGACAAAATAGACACGATAGAGAAGGAGATGAGGAAGCTGTTCAACATCCCTGATGAGAAAGAGACCAGACTGTGGAACAGGTACATGAGAGATACCTTTGGGCCTCTCAACAAACCTGACAGCACCGTTCTAGAAGCTAGCCTCTTCCATGGACAGGTTATTGTAATAGGGCAAAAGAATAAGGACGGCTCGTGGCCCCGAGTCTCCAGGGCTCCCAAGTGAGTGAACGTCACATAATTCGTACTGTCCGTCAAGGCCAGTGTTTCCCCCAGCGCTTTATAGTTAAGGCGGCCGCCTTAGCAAAACCGGCCCCCCGCCTTGACTACTGACCGACCAAAAAAAAAAAAAAAATTAAATCTTTATTTTTTTATTTTTAGTGCTGCACAATTAATGTACTAGCAAGCGCGATGTGTGATTTTTCATGGTCAGAAATGCGCGAAAGGCCGTGATTTGCGGTAAATAAATGTGCACATATGTCTCCAAGCGTTTCTCTCTGCTCAGACTATCAGCTGCTCTGTGTCGGGGGCTCTGCGCGCGCGACCGTCCCGCGCTGCGCGCGACTACGGCATGTACGCGGGAAACGAGCAGCAGCAAACCGACATTTAACCTGTGGCGATAATAAACGCAGTGCGGTTCTATGGGGATATTTAGCTGAACAGAAAGAAGTGCTCTGCAAAGCTAGACTAGTTTAAAACTCCACATCACCGTGGCAACACAACTTATCGGCTCATACAGCGCAGAGAAAAGTCTGATACATGCATGAGAGTGATGGCCCAGGCACCTTTCAGTAAGTTTACAGAAGTGCACACTGTAACTGTCTTTGAAATGCCTTTAGTCATTTTAAGGGGAAAACACTTTGTATTATTTCAATAATTGAATTATTTTTCAAACAGCATGCTTGTGTAGCCATACAAGATTTATTTTTCTGAATTTTAAATGCTGCTTTATTTTTATGTTTTAAATTTGGAAATACATGTTCCAAAACAACCAATAACCTCTGTATTTAAAAAGAAATCAAGCAAGTAGGCTAATAATAACCATATATGAATTAATCGCATCACAGTAGGCCTATTGTCCACAATAATCTCACAACAGCCCCCCATCCAAAAAGGAACTTTAAAAAGCACTTTGATACACATGTTAAGTGTATGGTCCATTATTTGTATTTAGTGTGTCTGCATGGTATTGCACCAAAACAGTAGAACTTTTCTTTAATTGTATTTTGTACCGTCTGCATGTTTGCACAAAATGTGCACATAGCAAACAAAATTGCACAACTGTAAGGTCAGTGTCATTCAAATAAACAGAACCATTTCTTTAGGGCGCATTGGCATCTTTGAGCAAAATACCCCCAAAATTTTCGCCGCGGCGCTTTGCGCCGCGCCTCCTGTGCGGCTTGACAGTGACCACCTTGACTAAGACATTTCCTGGGGGAAACACTGAAGGCCATTATATCTTGTGAGCGCACACACGCTTTGAGAGATTTTCTTAAAACCTTGAACATATGTCCACTCTGACTCAAAGATGAACTGAATAGAATTTGGAGGTCAAAGGTCACTGTGACATTAACATATTGTGAGGTCTCAGTGACCTTGCACCATTTTGTATCTTCTTAGGAGCTTTACCTTCTTTAAAGCATTGACTACCAACACTGGACTTTCACCGTTTGGCATTTGTATCTTCCGTGGAGGCATATTACTAGGTAGATCTGGTTCTGGTTGACATATTATTCTGATTAACTGTGATGATTTATTGAAACCTCAGTTTATTTTAGTATTATGGGTCTCATTGTATAGGAAACACATTCATTGTATGCATCATCTCGTCAATCCTGCAACTATGTATACCTCTATTAATCAACTAGACATTCATTTTGTTTCCAGTTGTGTAAAGTCCTAATCCACAGACTGAAATTCAAAGAGTTTTCTGGTGATATTGATTCTATGCATTTTAAAAATAAAGATTTTCCCCTTAAATTATAACCTTCTCGATCACTGAATTATTTTGTTGTTGAATATTTTCAATTAATATATGATTCCTAGCCTTAAACATTATCAATGTATTTTAAGTGTTTATCAAGCAGATATTTGAGGTGTGGGTGTCTCTGCGTACGGACTCGTGGATAGCAGGTGTTGTGAACCGCTTCCTGCATTCTGAGTTCAGGCAGCTTATGTTAAACCTTTTTTTATTTAAACATGTAAAGGGAGAACTGTTCCCATTCCCACGTTACTATTCAAACACACATTCATACACCGATAGCAGGCTAACTATCAGGAGCCATTTAGGGCTCAGTGTCTCTTTGCTCAGGGACACTTCGACATGTGGCGGGGAGACGGGGGATCGAACCACCGACTCTGTAGTTGAGGGTCGACCACCCTACACGCCACAGACGCCCAAATATCAACTATGTATAATAAATCATTGAGCAGGGACCATATTGGCTCGTACCATATTGGCTCCGGCCTTCGTTGCAGTGGTCGCGGGTTCAAATCTGACCTGTGGACCTTCTCTGCAGGTTATCCCCCCCTCTCTCTCTCTGTCTCCCCATTTCAACTATGTACTACTATCTAATAAAGCTTGAAAATGCTAAGAAATAATCTTTAAAAATAATCATTGAGCAGATAGGTGTGGGTGTCTCTGCGTACCGACTTAATATATATATATATATTTATTTTTAAGATATTTTTTGGGGCATTTTTATGCTTTATTGATAGTGAGAAGAGACAGAGGTGAAATGGACATGCAGAGAACGACCGCGGGCGGGAATCGAACTGCTGCTGGCCAAGGTCCCGGGGGGGGGGACGCCCTACAAACTGAGCTAAGGGCGCCCCAACTTAATATTTTTAAGCAATATTTATTTGAATATCCCAGGTAATATATGTTTCTTAGCCTTAAACTTCATCAGTGTATTTAAAGTGTTTATTGAGCAGATATGTGAGGTGTGGGTGTCTCTGCCTACCGACTCGTGGATAGCAGGTGTTGTGAACCCCCTTCAGGCTCCTGCAGTCGGGGTTCAGGCAGCTCCTCTTGTGTCCTCCCTCCTCCGGCCTGGTGCCGCTGCCACACGTCGCACAGAAGCTGTAGCGACTGTGCCAGGCCAACACCGACCGAGCCTGAGCCAAGATTCCTGGAGCAGCAAGACAGGGCAACAAAGATTGATTCAGTGAGATGATTTGATATACTATATATATATTTTAAAGTATATAATCAAATATGGGAGTTATAGGCCTTGTTCAGACTGCAGGTGAAGTTGTTTAGTTTCTAATACTTATTGTAAAAGATCAGATCGGTTACATCCAGACGTCACCGGTTAAACAACCAGAGTGTCCGGACTTGAAGCTGGGGTATGTGACTTCTGATTGGTCAAAATTAACATGAGCTGTACACTTTGACCAATCAGAACAAGGCTCAGATTCTCTGTTCTTATTGGCTGTTGGGACTGTCCATTCACTTTGGCACGACTTTGTTGTTGTAGAGCGTATCAGGGAGGGACCAAAGAGAATAAGTGGAGCGGTTGAGGTATTTGTATTCGAATCTCTATCCCAACTACCATTTTCTCCCCAAATCCTCCACCCCAGCTTTAAGACACATCCGTAGAAATCCGCCTTGCTGTTTAGATCCTTAAAAAAATATTGGATTTCATGTTTTTTTTTGTGTTAAGACTTTAAACCTTAAAATCAATCTGGATATTATGAAAAGGGTGTTAGGATGGCCTGGAGGAAAGAAGGGCCGACCAGTAACCATGAGGTCTCTTCTTTGATCCCGGCACTGGACAGGAGGGTGTTAGTAGTAATGCTAGTTGTAGCTGGTAGTACACCATTTCTACCATTGTGTCCTTGAGCAAGACACTTAACCCAAACTGCTCCAGGGGCGCTGTACTATGGCTGACCCTGCGCTCTGACCCCCTCCGAAGTGTGGTATCTTGAGATGGTTTATGCGACAAGACAAATTTCAATGTAGCCATAGACAAATAAAGTAACTAAAGTCTGAGCAAGGCCTTAGACAGATTATTCTGGTAAATCTTTGTAAAGATAAAAACAGTCCCTGCGTTCCCATGCTTCCCTACTATTTAGTATGCCAGAAAAAGATTTAGGATGTCCCAATACATGCACGTCAATTGTAGTATGCTGAAAATACCCAGTTGCCCCACTTATTCCAATAGCATTTTGGAGTATTCGTCTTTATTTTTGACATTTCTCGACATAATGGAAAAAAAACTTCCTTATCTGATTTTTTTTCTTCTCTCCTGTGGCTCTAAAACTCTTCTGTACTTTAGTATGTAGTGAAGTAAAAAGAAAATGGTGTGATTTGGAACGCAGGGAGTGTATCTTTCTTACCGGCCTCTTCCTCTGTGAGCTTCAGCAGGTCTCTGTGTGGCGTCTTTGGGAAGGCGCAGTTCTTCTCTCTGCAGCGTTTTAGAAGTTCAGCAGCATCTTCGTCAGAGCCGATAGCAAACCAAGCAGGAGGCTCCGTCACACCTTCCACTGTCTGAGGTGACGAAGAGGAGGGATTCTTCCTCTTCTCAACTCCAAGGAAGATGAGCACAGTCGCAGGTTTCTGGAGAAGGTCTTTAACGGCTTCATATCTGAACCGACACAGCTTGGTTTCACCCTGATAGGAGTTAGAAGCACAAGCATTTGATAAACAACTTGAATCTTTGATGTGAAAAAGTCAGACTGAACAAACAATGTGGCTTAAATTAGCTGGAAGGCTGGAATTAGGCTGGAAGCATCTTTGTTCATGTGACTTTTTTTCTTCCAACTATAAAAGCCAGTAGGTAATAACAATTACATTCATATCTGTGTCTGGGTAGGAACACAAACCATACGTCACTCGAGATTTTTAATTTGAGTCCAAACATTAAATATGTATAGATTTGAAAAGTAAAACGTTTACCATTCAAAAAATCACCTTTTTGAGTATTTTTTTTTTAGTGTAACCTAAAAGCTGAACCTATATATTTTTAGTAGTATACTTTTACTATTGTTAGATTGTTATTATAAGTATATACCTATATGTGGCATCAAGCACAATATTTTTTACACTTATTTATTTTCTACATGTTTCTATTCTAAATTGAACTGTAAATAACCACATTTTCCCCCCAAGAATTAAAAGAAAAACTACAATAAATAAATTGTGAAAATACATATATTGCCCCTCACCTCTGCATTGTCGTCCTCCTGTGAGCTTCTGACCATGGGGTTGAGGTCAGAGAACATGAGGTAGACTGTATCCGAATCGCTCTGTTTAGCTTCCAACCAAACCTTATCCGTCCTCTTAGCACTCAGTCGGTCCAGAGTCTCCCTGCTGAAGTAGTTCTCTCGCTGAGTTAGGTCGGCGCCGGGCAGGACCCTCTGACACCCATCGTCCGTCCGGCTTAGAAGGTCTGAGATGTGTTTGTGGCCCCAGAATTTGGCGATATCGAAGGCGGTCTGAGATGAACTGTTCACGGAGAATTTGTCGCAGCTTGAAGATTTAAATGAAAACAGAGAAGAGATTAGAGAGAGCTGGCGAGAATTTTAACTAATTTAAACCCATTTTTTTGTGACCCAAGTGCTATTCTTTTTTTAAATTTTATCATTCATACTACTGTGTGTGCATAGAAAACAATCACAAAAGTTAGTAAAACACGCATTCTCCAGAATCACTGACTCCACCTTTTAAAATAAAGGTGCTCACAGGAACTTCTAGTTTGTTTTAATTCTCGCACCACTTTGGATAAAAGCGGTAGTGTTTTTACCACGCCAGCTGTTGTTCCTGGGTGAGCGTTACCCATGATGATGCCATTAAGAAAAACTATATAAAAATGGCATTCTTTGCACTGATGGTCTCGTTTGCTGTTACATGTAATTAATGACCATCAGAGGAAAATTGAGCCCGTTTCAGAAATATTTAAAAGTTCCTCGTAGCACCTCCTCTAAGTATTTTTCGTATTGCTTGTACCCGTGTGCCAGCAGGGCCTCAACCACGCTGTAGTGTCCGTTGCGAGCGGCGAGCATCAGGCCGGTCCAGCCGCTGTATCCGGTTTGGTTAACGAGCGACGGGACGTTGGACAGCTGTATGTTCAACTGGGACAGGTTCCCTCTGGCCGCAGCATCCAGGAACCTCTCAACCATCTCCTCCTTCGCACTCAACTGCAGGCTCGTCATAATCACTGTAGGGATATCCATGTAAATATGTGGAGGGAAAAAATACAGCAGATCATA
>NC_137231.1:33907606-33917606 GCF_949987685.1 Ammodytes marinus
TGTCTACCTGTCTGTCTCTCTCTCTGTCTCTCTGTCAGTACCTTAGCCCGGTATAGTTCCAGTGTCTACCTGTCTGTCTCTCTCTCTGTCTCTCTGTCAGTACCTTAGCCCGGTATAGTTCCAGTGTCTACCTGTCTGTCTCTCTCTCTGTCTCTCTGTCAGTACCTTAGCCCGGTATAGTTCCAGTGTCTACCTGTCTGTCTCCCTGTCTGTCTCTCTGTCAGTACCTTAGCCCGGTATAGTTCCAGTGTCTACCTGTCTGTCTCTCTCTCTGTCTCTCTGTCAGTACCTTAGCCCGGTATAGTTCCAGTTCGTTGTCAGTGATCCTCCATGGCTCCTGGGCCTTCAGCCTCTCTGCTTCCTCCTGCTCCATGTCGTCTTCCTTCAGTCTGAACGGCTCGATCAGCTCCTTGAAACTCAGCTTACTGCGGAAAGGGCAAAAAATAAAATGCATTGTGTCAGTTTTCAAAATAAAATCTTAACTATAATTTTAACTTTTAATTTTTAGATTTTTAATTTTTTTTTAAATTTTTTTTTAAAAATGTTCTTAACTTTTTTTTTTTTTTTTTACATCATAAACACATTAACGATTTTATATTATCGACAACAACATATTAATAGTTAACTGTAATAGTTTATTTGTGCTCGATCAACTCCTTAAAACTCAGCTTACTGCGGAAAGGCAAAAAATAAAATGCATTGTCTCAGTTTTTAAAAATATATACATTTATCAGAACAACATACAATATGATAAAAACAGATTTAAAAAAAACCTAAATATGTTTTTAAATTTCCAGTTTTTTTTACACATTGTCTCACTTTAAAAAAATACAATAAACTTTATTTTTTAACTTTTTTTTTCTTAACTTTCATTTTTGTAACTTTTTATTTATTACATCAGAACATTAACAATTTTATATTGTCAACAACAACATATTAAAAACCTACATATGTTTTTAAATAACTTTCACTGTAATAGTTTATTTGTGCTCGATCAACTCCTTAAAACTCAGTTTACTGCCGAAGGGCAAAAATACAACACTCACTCTCAGCTTTTCCCAATAAAATCTAAAAAGAAATTCGCTAAAATCAACTTACTTCCTTACAAAATAAAATCTTAAAATTTTTTTGATCAGAAATAAAATCTAATTTCTTTTTTATTAGAACATAAAATATGATGAAAAAAGATTTAAAAAAAACTTTATGTTTTTAAATATAAATTTTCTTTACTGTGATACTTTAACACATTTACTTTCTCACTTCTTCAAAATAAAATCTAAAATTTTTTTTTATCAGAACAACATCAAATATGCTAAAATCATATTAAAAACCTAGATTTGTTTTTAATTATAATATTTTTTTACTGTGATAGCTTATTTGTAACAAAAACACAAGTTCATAAAAAATAAGAAATCTATTTCAGTGAACTAAAGGTTTTTATACTTGTGTTTCTTGGGTTTGGTGTTGATGTCTCCGAGGACGTTGATGTCAGAGTAATCGATTCTGAAGCGGCTGAGCAGAGTGGCCATCCTACAGGGACAACCAGATACACAGATCATTAAGAATTATATAATAAAACATATATACAGTATATACAAGGGCTGGCACCATTTTCCAAATTTTCGATTAAATTTTTCGAGCAGTTATCAGTTTTTGAATAAAAAAATTACACAAATATTTGTTGACATAAACATAGATGAACATATATTTAGTGTGTATAGAAAAAACTCAAATAAATAAGACAAATACAAGTACTATGGATGCCTAGCTGTCCATTTTCAACGCTGGCTTTTGCAAATTCATATATGCTAAATACTTTTAAAATCCCCCAAAAGTGAATTATCTATATAACAGGGTCATTAAATGGATCTCAATCAGGGCTATTTCAGATTTTTCGTGGGAATTTTGAGTGTAAATAAGATCCTAATCCAGTGTGACTCACATTCTGCGGTCGTGGTCGATGCGGTTGATTTTCCCGCCGATGAAAACGCGGATTCTGCAGTCGCCCCATTTACTCCTGTTAGTCAGCAGGAAGGGGATCAGGAGGGTCAGGCCTGTAGACAGACAGACACATACAGACAGACGCACACACATACACGGACAGACGCAGATGCACGCACACACACAGATGCACAGAACAAACACACACACACACACACACACACACACATACACACAAAGATGCACGCACAGACACGGAACAAACACACAGACACACACACACACACAACACAGTTTAGCATTGCGACAAAAGTTTAGTTTTTCATTATTTCACCAGTGACTAAATGACTAAGTACATTTATCGTTATACCAGATTTATGTTTATACGTCAACATCTAAAATTACATATTACAAAGGGGGGTAATATTCAGGCAGAAAACTCTTTAAGAATTTTTAGAGATCAGAGTCAGATATTTAACCACTACACCACGAGTGCCCCCTCACCCCCATACTTCATTTATTATAGATAAGTTATGTCTGTGTAAGTTAGTTTAGAACAAGGCTTTTGTATGCAGCGGGCCGGCTTAATTTTTGTATGCCATATGAACATACCTCCGTCATCGAACAGCCACCAGACGTCGATGGTTCCTTTGCCTTGTTTCTTCTTGAACTGCTGACTGCTGTCCAGTAAACGCTGGTCCGTCAAACTCAGCGGAGATTTAATATCTGCGGCAGAGGACAACACATAAGTATAGTGTGTAATAAGCAGTATTTTAGCTTCTTCTAGTGGTGAGATTGTAGATGTCAACGCTGCCTTGCTAACCCCTTTACTTAGGCAGAATTTACAGAAGCTACGGTGGCCTTCAAGGACAAGAAGCTATAGTTACTAAAGATGGCATCATCCACCAAGTCTTTCCACAATTTCAAGTGATGAGGTGAAGATGTATTTAGTTATTTATTCTATAGTACTTCTTCTTCTTCTTGGTCTTCCAACAGGTGCATTTCCCCAGGACGCCCACTATATATAAACACGTGTAAGGCCGTTAAGTTTGTCAGTTCTGTGCTACAGTAGAAACATGGCGGTCTTTAGGGCATTATCTGTGTCGAGGATAAAGATACCGAAACACTACTATAGAAAAAGTACTATAGAATAAATAACTAAATACATCTTCACCGCATCACTTGATATTGTGGAAAGACTTGAGGCAGTGGTGGATGATGCCATCTTTAGTAACTATAGCTTCTTGTCCTTGAAGGCCACCGTAGCTTCTGTAAATTCGGAAGGGGTTAGAGAGGGAGCGTTGACATCTACAAGAAGGGTCAGAAGTCAGAGTTGATATGTTACCTCCTCTCTGGTTTGATAGACAGACAGACAGACAGACAGACAGACAGACAGACAGACAGACAGACAGACAGACAGACAGACAGACAGACAGACAGACAGACAGACAGACAGACAGACAGACAGACAGACAGACAGACAGACAGACAGACAGACAGACAGACACACACACAGACAGACAGACAGACACACACACAGACAGGCAGACAGACAGACATGTTACCTCTCATGATGAGCGGACTGCCTTGGTTGCTGTTGGTTTTAGACGGACAGGAGTCAGAGTCCGAGTCTTTGGCTGGACTGACAGTCACCACCACCTCCTTACTGGCTGGAGGCTTCTCATTCAGCTCATCTACAGGGAGACACAGGCCAATGGTGTTAATATCCAATAGCTGTACTTAAAACAGGTTTAAGATTAAACAGTGCAGAGAGAGACAGAGAGAGAGAGAGAGAGAGAGAGAGACACAGAGACACAGAGAGAGACAGTGAGGAAGAGAAAGTGAGAGAGAGAGAGAGAGAGTGAGGGAAAGAGAAAGAGAGAGAGAGAGAGAGAGAGAGAGAGAGAGAGAGAGAATGCATCCACAGGGAGATACAGGCCAATGGTGTTAATATCAACATTACATTACATTTTATTTAGCTGCCCCTTTATCCAAAGAGACTTCCATTAAGTGCATTCAACCGTGAAGGTACAAACTCAGAACAACAGGAATCATGTCAGCACTACAGCTTCAAATAAACCAGACTACAAGGTGACACATGTAAAGTGCTACATGGAGATGTATCAAGTGCAAATTTCTTCAGATTTGAATATTTCTTAGAATTTCTTTGGCTTTTGAGAAAACCATGTACTTTGTTTTATCTTTATTTAAAACAGGTTTGATATTAAACTGTGCATCTACAGACAGAGATAGAGAGACAGACAGACAGACAGACAGACAGACAGACAGACAGACAGACAGACAGACAGAGAGACAGAGTTGTACCTTGTCCCTGGATGTGTGAGATATCCAGTCCGTCCATCAGTCTGAGAATCGCCACTCCAAACTGCAGGTCAAACGCGTCGCTGAAACAAAGAACATGTCATTCAAATCACAGAAAATCTATCTATCTATCTATCTATCTATCTATCTATCTATCTATCTATCTATCTATCTATCTATCTATCTATCTATCTATCTATCTATCTATCTATCTATCTATCTATCTATCTATCTATCTATCTACTTTAACTTTAACTTATCCTCTCACAGCGACTGTGGGTTGTCTAGCTAGGTTTTCTTCTGCTGCCAATCACACAATGTGTTCATTCACTTACAGTCCAAACCGAAATTATTCATTCCCCAGGCAAATTTTGACTTAAAGTTACTTTTATGAAACCAGCAAGTTTTTTCTTGATGGGAAATGACACAGGCTTCTCCCCAAAGATAATAAGACGATGAACAAGAGGCATCATTGTGTAAAAAAATAAATTTTTCAGCGTTAATTAACATTTGAACAAAAAGTGGCATGTCCAAAATTATTCATAATTTCAGTTTTGACTGTATGTTTCTGTGCTTACTGTATAGTGTTGATGTCTCTCCCTCCCTCTCTCTCTCCCTCCCTCCCTCCCTCTCTCTCTCTCTCTCTCTCTCTCTCTCTCTCTCTCTCTCCCTCCCTCTCTCTCTCTCTCTCTTACTGTATAGTGTTGATGTAAATCTCCACGTCTCTCATGTCTCCGTCGCTCCAGTTGTTCTTGAAGCCCATCACCAGCGTGTTCGGTTTCAGACGACCCAAACCAACCGCCTGAAAATCACACACGGGACAGAGAATAAGATGGTAGTTTAGACTTTAAAGGTGCTCCGAGGAACTTTCAGTGTGTGTTAATTCTAGCGCCCCCTTTGGACAACAGCATTAGTGTTTTTACTACGCCAGCTGTTGTTCCTGGGTGAGCGTATACCCATGACAAAGACATTAAGAAGACATTAAGAAAAACTATATAGCAATAGCATTCTTTGCACTGATGGTCTCGTTTGCTGTTACATGTAATTTATGATCATCAGAGGAAAAATCAGACTGTCAGAAATATTTAAAAGTTCCTCGTAGTTCCTTTAAAGTAGCAACGAGAAGCTTTTAAACATTCTTTGAAACAGTCTTATTTTTCCTCTGATGATCATAAATTACATGTAACAGCAAACGAGACCATCAGTGCGAAGAATACTATTTCTATATAGTTTTTCTTAATGCCTTTATCATGGGTATACGCTCACCCAGGAACAACAGCTGGCGTAGTAAAAACACCACCGCTGTTATCCCTTCAGTGATCTTGTAGCTTAACTTTAACAATGTGACTTAGACAATTTCTGTCTTTCACCAACAACCCATCGAAGCAGCACACAAATGAAACAGTTAAAAGAACCTCGATAAAAGATTGATAAAAGTTAACATAAAATGTCCTCGCATATATCAAAAGAGTTAAGCTTGTGAAGTGTATTCTCTGATGTCCCGGCTTGACATTACGATGTGTTCTCATTGTATTTCAGTTGTGAGTGGAACACTGTTACTAAATACTTGTATATTGTTGCACGATTTGTACACCGGACTTCCTGACATCTATTATTAGTTGTTGAATTTTTTGTCACATTTAGATGAAATCCTGACCGAGGTTGTAGTGGACTTAAAGTGATTCTGGAGAACGCTTGTTGTCAAAATCACTTTTTGTCAAAATCAGTGAATATCTCCTCATGATCTGCTACCTGTCCGTACTGTGTGTGAACTGAAAAGAAAATCCAGTGTTAATACACAGCCTAGGCTCTGTAAACTGGTATGTAAACAAAGGGTATGTACACAAAAGGAACACATCGTAGCTAGCAACATTCCTGTTTACAGAGCCTAAGCTGCGTATTAACACTGGACTTTTTTTTTAAGCGCCCACACACAAGTTACAGACAGGAAGCAGATCATGAGGAGATATTCACTGATTTTGACAAAAAGCGATTTTTTAACAAGCGTTCTCCAGAATCGCTGACATATTTAATTTTTTTTTTTTTTTTTTTTTTTTTTTACATGGATAGGATAGACTGCAGAAATGAATTCACCTTGTGGGACTCACCTTAATGATAAACCCAAGAATGGACCAATGATGACCAGGAAAAATATTAATTCTCAAGACGTTTTGTTTGTTGATTTGTACCTGTAGGAGGAACTGTGTGCCGTGCCTAATGATGTCTGAGCAAACAGACTTAAACAGTAAAAAAAAGGGGGTCCATCGTAGCTAGCAACATGCTTGTTTACAGAGCCTATAGGCTGTGTATTAACTGAAAAAAATATTTGTTCTCATGATTTTTAATAATAATAATAATAATAATAATAATAATAATAATAACAATAATAATAATAATAATAATAATAATAATAATAATAATAATAATAATAATAATAATAATAATAATAATAATAATAATAATAATAATAATAATAATAATAATAATTGATAGGATTTATAAAGCGTTTTTTTGGAGGTCACTGAAAGACACTTTACATCACGTAGAATAAACATAAAGAAAAGAAAAAACAGGAAAACGAGATACAAATACAAATTCACAATGAGGTTTGGACTAGAGTCAGGTGTGGTACACAGTAAATTTTGAAGTGTTAAAATAACACTAAAAGAGTTCAATTTAACACCACTTCCGAGTGTATTTGGTCCCACTCAGAATTCGAGTAAAATTAACTCTTTTCAAAGTGTTAACATTTTAGAGTTAAATTAACTCAAAATAGAGTTAAAAATACACTGTATAGTGTTATTTAAAGCCTTATAGAGTACTTTCTACACCCCGTCTTTTAACTACCGAAATTGACACCAACACTAGGAGGCATTCTACTCCAGCTGTTGTTATATTAACTCAGATAGAGTTAATGGAGTTTGACACTGCATATTTAACACTGGGGAATTTACTGTGTATGGGTGGGGTCAGGGGTCATATGCTTTCTTGGAGAGGTGAGTTTTGAGTTGGCTTTTGAATGAGTTTATTGAGTCTGAGTTACCTGCAGGAGGAACTGCGTGCCGTGCCGGATGTTGTCGGAGCAGACTGAGGTGTAGAAGGCTTTGAGGCGTTTCTTATTGAGCCAGCGCTGACACCGAGCGTGGTCCTGGGACAGCTCCTTAAAGTTAGGACGACGCGTCACCTGAACACAAGAGGGAGGTACAGAGGAGGTGAATATACATCTTAAGAATATCCTTAATTTCTATTTTATTTTTTAATCGGGACGAAGCTGTTTTACATAGTACGAAGAATGCATCTGACCTGAACACAGAGAGTCTCAACCTTTAGCTAATTTACTGTACATTACATGTTACTCTTGTCCCTATTTGGGCAACTTAATCAACATACTAGGCATTCAATGATTTACATACCAAAACTATAGAACAATACAGAATACATTAAAATAAACATAAAACAACACACGTACCATACTATTTCATCACATTACAAAACAAGAATAACCTTCAGTAGTATTGCTTTTAGCCAGCTTTTAACATTTGTTGTAAACGACTTAATAATTGGTATTAATTTGATTTTTTCAGTGGGTAATATACTGAACATTACAGAGAGAGATTGAGATGTTATATTTGATTCTAAAATAACATGAAAAAAGTAAAAATTTAAAATATAATCATAATAATAATCTAAAAAATAATAATAGAAAAAAAAACGAAAAAAACAAATGTATATGCAAATAAACATACATACACTCATATTAATATATACTAAAAATAAAAATAATACACTAAACATTACAGAGAGAGATTGAGATGTCATATTTGATACTAAAATAACATGAAAATAAAAAAAGTAAACATAAAAAAATATCATAATTTTTTTTTTATTAAATAAAAATAATTCTAAAAAATATAAATATATATGCAAATAAACAAACATACACTCATATTAATACATACAAAAGAAGAAAAATCTAAATAATACACTAAACATTACAGAGACACAGAGTAATATGTTAAATGTGTACGTACCGTCCTGACGTGGCCGCAGACCATCAAACCGACGTTCTTAGTGAAGGAATGAACCAGTTGAAGCAAAGCAGGACGAGAGTTTGGAAAACCAGCCAGCACCAAACACTGGGGCCTGTGAACGCAAAACCAACCATAAAGTTAAAGGCCTACTTCACCGGTTTGAATATGAAGGTGTATTGAATTCTGAGATCCTATGTAGTATAAATGTGCGAAAAAAATTGAAATCGGTTCATCCTAGCCTGAGAAAAGGCAGAAAGAGTGTTTTTTTTTAACCCTATTTTTCTCTTTCTCGTGACATCACAGAAAGAGAAATATAGGGTTAAAAAAAACGTACTTTGTAAATATTACTGATGTATTTTACTGTGACATCACAGTAATATTTACAAAGTACGTTTTTTTTTAACCCTATATTTCTCTTTCTGTGATGTCACGAGAAAGAGAAATATAGGGTTAAAAAAAACACTCTTTCTGCCTTTTCTCAGGCTAGGATGAACCGATTTTAATTTTTTTTGCACATTTATACTAAATAGGATCTCAGAATTCAATACACCTTCATATTCAAACCGGTGAAGTAGGTATTTAACACAAAATCAACCATGAAATCAATATATTAGGCAAGGCAAGTTTATTTCTATATCACAATTCAGACACAAGGCCATTCAAAGTGCTTTACAAGTGGCATGAAATACATCAAGATTAAAATACATCAAGTAATAGAATACACATAAGAAAAGCAAATGAATAAAAATAAAACATTTAAAAGCGAATTAATAGAAATACAACATTTAAATTAAATTAAGAATTACAGGTTAAAATGGAAACAGAAAAGTCTCCAGATTTGATTTAACCCATTGATGACTATGGCAATCTAGGATGCATGTCCTTAATGCCTGAGGGTTTTCTGAAAAAATAGTACCAATTGTCAAGTCTACCAAAACCTTAATATCTAAGCCTGTGTAGCACATAGAAACATGAAATAAAATACATTTAAAAGTTAAGGTTCACAGGTTTTATTTAAACATGCTCCCTTAGCGCTTACAAACCAACAAATATTTCTAAAAATCGTCAAAATTAGATGAATTAGAAAATTATTAAATATTGTTAATAAATAGATGCAATGTGTTGTGTGATTTTCGTCAGTAGTCCATAGTAAACCTTGATTCTGTGCACCAAACGCCACTAACTGTTCTGTCGCCGACATAGCTGGCGTATTTTTTTTATTATTTTGTTTTATTTTTTAATTTTTAATTTTTTTGATTGACAGGATTTTCGGCAAACCACACAACTTTTGGGTGGTCACGTGGTCTTAAAAAAATAAACAAAACCCACCTCATGTGTATTTGAACCAATGACAGTGCATTCTATGCTGGGAATGCCATGAAAATTAGATAAAGTAATAATGCTGCGCGACGCAGCATCAGGCAGGAGAGCCAATGAGGCATCGCGCAGCAGCCGTCATCAATGGGTTAAAGGAGCTGAGAGTTGCAGCAGACCTCAAGTTTTTTCTGGGAGTTTGTTCCAGATATTTGGTGCATAAAAACAGTAAATTACAGTAAACCCTAGTTGTACTGACCTGAAGTTCTTGACGTGGTCCTCGACTCCGGTGAGGTTGAGAGCGTGAGTCAGAGCCTGGTTATAGATCAGAGCCTGAGTGGACGAACCCCAGTTCACATCTACACAACACACACACACACACACACACACAC
>NC_137231.1:33925106-33950106 GCF_949987685.1 Ammodytes marinus
ATATTGTGGGGACGTTCCTTCCTTTCGGGGACAAAATGGAATTCCCCTTAACTTTATAATGACATTTTAGGGTGAGGACTTGCTTTAAGGTTAAGGTGTCCATCGTGTAAATCTTGGGCTTTTCACTTATTATAGACTATAGTTTTCAGCACTAAACTGTCAATCCCCGGAACCATCAACCTGTACATTCCACAGATTTCCTGACCGACCGACCCACTCAGTCAAATCAAATCAGTTTTATTTGTATAGCCCAATATCACAACTAGACATTTGCCTCAGTGGGCTTTACATTCCATACAGTATGACACCCTCTGACCTTATCCATCTATCTATCTATCTATCTATCTATCTATCTATCTATCTATCTATCTATCTATCTATCTATCTATCTATCTATCTATCTATCTATCTATCTATCTATCTATCTATCTATCCATCCATCCATCCATCCATCCATCCATCCATCCATCCATCCATCCATCCATCCATCCATCCATCCATCCATCCATCCATCCATCCATCCATCCATCCATCCATCCATCCATCCATCCATCCATCCATCCATCCATCCATCTATCTATCTATCTATCTATCCCTCTGCCCTTAGACCCTTAGCTAGGCTGTAAAAAAAACTCCCAGTAAAAAACCCTTTATCGGGATTAAAAAATTGAGAAATCTCAGGGAGAGTTGACAGAGTAAGGGATCCCTCTCCCAGGACGGACATGCTGCAATAGATGTCATAAGTAGAGAAAATCACAAAGGTCGAACAGGACACCATTAACCTGTACAGTCCACAGATTTCCTGATGGACCCACTCAGCTTGGATTACTGTAAACCACCAACATGTTTTCAGTTTTATAGAATAATACAGCTCCGGAAAAAATGAAGAGACCAGTCCAAATGATCATTGTCTCTGGTTTTACTCTTTAGAGGCATATGTTTGAGTAGAATGAACATTTTGATTTTATAATATAAACTACTGACAACTTTTTTTTTTTTACCAAATTCACAGTGAAAATATTGTCATTTAGAGCATTTTCAATAGGTAATGTAGAGATGAAGATTGAAGAAAAATCCAGATTGGTGTCTTAATTTTTTTCGCGCGGCTGTAAATGTCCCCAGTCTTATGTGGTGGATTTCAGTAGTCTATAATATCCAGAAGGTTGCTGACTGTATGTCTAAAGGTTAAGGTCCCGGGGAAGGAGTAGAGAGCACTCCCTAGAAGGACTAGTATATGTCTATTTGCAGATATAATACACTTGATACCCCCCACACATGAGAATATAAGACACTGTTCTGTAACTAATGAGCAGTGCCATTGCGGCCTCAGCGTGCTGCTACTGCTACCATGAAATCCTATGTCTGATGTCTGATGGAAATCTCCTGAAATAAACCTCTTTGAACCACAATGATGATTGTCCTGGCTTCACCCTTTGTCCTAGTCGCAACGGGGAATTCGGCTACCACACTTACCTGGAAGTCGTTCATGAGTCCGTACTGACAGCCTCCCTCCTTGCAGATGGAGAAGTCGTATCCCAGAGTGCAGGCCGCGTCTGTACAGTTCACTGTGTCGCTCACTGTGTCATTCATGTCGCCCGTCGCATCTCGAACAATGCAGCCGCCTAAAGGTGGACAAAACAAACGCACACTGACACCAAGTAGGTTTACACTAGCCCTGTGTTCCAATCTCCATACTTCCCTACTATTTATATATAGGATGTCCCAATACATGCACGTCAATTGTATTATGCGGAAAATACATAAATGCCCCATTAACACCAATAGCATTTTGAAGTATTCGTCTTTATTCTTGACATTTCACGACATAATGAAAAAAAATCTTCCTTATCTGATTTTTTTTTCGCTCCTGTGGCTCTAAAAGTCTTCTGTACTTTAGTCAGTAGTATACAGTAACGATTTGGAACGCAGGGCTATTCTTAATTCTTTGCATTCATACTACATAGCAGGGAAATAGGGGTATTGGAACGCAGCCATGGTGTGGTTAAAACTGTCTTTGCTTTTTATCATAACACATTTTTGTTGTTGCATTTTGGCTTCAAACACCAAAGGCGAATAGACCGAGTGGTAAAGGTAATGGACCGCTAATCCATTGTGCTCTGCAGGCGTGGGTTGGAATCCCATCCTCGTCGCAGCTGTACTTTACTTTGGTCTAACATTTTGTCCTGCCATGCTAACAAGTTAAAAACAACGTATTCCAATCCCCATACCTCCCTCCTATTTAGTATGGACGAAAAAGGTTTAGTTTGTCCCAATACACACTGTCAAATGCAATTTCTGAAAAAACACCGAAATGTCCTACTACTACATCTGGTCGCAGTTATAACTCAACAATTTTTTGCTAAATATTTTAAACACCAAGTCTTTATCAATCTGAGTTTGTAGGAATGTGCTATATGTATAATATTGTGTAATGTATATACAGCCCCAGAAAAAATGAAGAGACCAGTCTGGATTTTTCTTCAATCTTCATCTCTATATTACTTTGAAAATGCTCTAAATGACAATATTTTTGTTGTGAATTTGGTAGAAAGATTTTCATTAGTTTGTAGAATAAAACCAAAATGTTCATTCTACTCAAACATATGCCTATAAATAGTAAAACAAGAGACACTGAACATTTGAAGTGGTCTCTTAATTTTTTCCGGAGCTGTATTTGATATTTACCTGCAGAGATGGCGACAACAACGTAGGTGATTCCTGTGATGACAATGGCCAGCAGAGTTCCTTTAGGGATCGCTGACTGAGGATCCTAAAGATGGAGATGTGAGGACATTCAAGTTCAGTTTTCCTTCAGCCTCAAGTTCTTAACAACCTATTCTGGATATAGTAATATAACAGTAGCTACGAGGAATTTTAAATATTTTTGAAACAGTCTAATTTTCTTCTGATGATCATAAATTACATGTAACGGCAAACGAGACCATCAGTGCAAAAGAATGCTATTTTTATATAGTTTTTCTTAATGCCTTTGTCATGGGTATACGCTCACCCAGGAACAACAGCTGGTGTAGTAAAAAACACTACCGCTTTTGTCCAAAGGGGGCGCTAGAATTAACACAAACAGCTCCTAGAAATAACTCACAGTGAGGTCTCCGGAGATGTTGGCTCCAGCCAGGATGCCGGTGGCTGCCGGGAAGAAAATGGCGAAAACAGAGAAGAAGGTTTCATCTTCTCTGAAGTCTGGACCAATGTTCTCTAGGAGGATGGCAGCTGTAGAACGAGGGATATTAGGGACTTTAAGCAGCGGTGTTTTAGGGACGGCTACGGCGCCAGGGAAAGATTCCAACGGGCTCCACTATCACCTAGCAACACTTAGACCGGCTACTTGCTGCAGTTGGTGTAGCGCTCACAACGTCAAAAACCCTGTTCTGCCGTTGTAAACAGACGGACTGCGGCTCTGACTCGCTCTGACTACAGCGATAGGAGGTGATGACATAAATTATCGAATGCTCAAAATTCTACTCGACCGCCGTAGCCGTCCTCTCAACCGTCGTTGCTTAAAGTCCCTATTAAAGGTGGAGTCAGTGATTCAAATCAACTTATTTATATAGCACATTTAAAACAGCCTTAACCTTCCTCTCGTGTTAGGGTCGCCACCGACCCGTTTTGGTTTTCAAATGCATAAAAGAACCACTTACATTTTGTTTATTGCTTCAAAATTTCTTGACTTTGTCAGGAACCTCTATTTCAACAAAATAAAAAAAATAAAAAATGTTTCACTTAATTATAAAATGCTCTGGTGGAAATTATAACACTGGTGGTGTTAGGGTCGTTTTCGACCCGGTTATAGAATAAGATGTAAAAAACAATAACTAGAGCCAAAACTGAAATCTTAAGTGCACTGTCAGCCAACACAATGACAGTTAGCTCCTCTCCCAATCATGTGAGCTCTGGGGAGGTTCTCATTTTGACTTTTTTTGCCCTTATACCTGCATAAAAGCGAAACAAACAGAAGGGCATATCCAGACATGTGAAGTCAATTCAGTATAGAGTTAGTGACTTGCAGAGTGCACATCTCCTATTTGCAGTATTCAAAAATGAGGAGATATACAGTGAGCCAAGTTCTGGATCATGTTTTTGGTGAAAATGGCCACCTGATTCTAAAAATAAGAGGTGTCAGGTCTGCCGAAGCACTAAGGACAGAAAGATAAACGGATTATGCTTTACCTGCAAGAAATATCTCTGCAAAGAACACTAAAAGTGTTGCTTTTTGTCACACATCTGTACACACACACATACACATGCACACAGAGACTTTTACTCTGTTTCTTTTTACTAGTTTTGGAGCTAGTAATTGATTTTGATTAGTTTGATTTGTTGATTGGTTGTTGTTTATTTGACCTTACAAATCTATATTTTGTGTTGTGACTTGTTCTGGTTTTCATTGTGTGTTTGTATAATGCTGAAATAAAAGTTGTTTTGCTCTTTTCTGAAATAAATATTTATGGGTCGTAATTGACCGGTAACACCATAGATGTTAAAAAGGTCAATAATATTAATATGAAAAAATAAATAAAACTAATTTTGTTAAGAAATGTGTTCTCATACCCCTCAGTAATAATCAGGTAACACAACAACCAAATATTTATATATATGATTCTCTTAGGTTCATTTTACCATTTTTTAAACTGAAATTGAGGCGCATACTGACAAAAAAAAGGCCCAGCCGCCTACACCAAACATATTAAAAACAATATTTTCATGGATAAGGAAGCCTAACAATGTAACCAAGAGATGAGAAATAAAAAGGATGATAGATAATTGTTTTTAGTGTTTTTTACAGCTGATTTCAGACACGGGTCGAAACCGACCCGCTAACACCATGGATGGTAGCAGAAAGTTAACACAGGAGGAAGGTTAACGTGCGAAACAATTAGACAAAATTAAACAACAGCAGACTCAAACTGACAAAGCTTAAAGGTGGAGTCAGTCAGTGCGGTTACATGGCACAACCAGATTGGATTATCACATATATCGAACAAGATACTCAACGGACCGTGTCACTTGTCTGAGTATACATGGCCTTTCAGATATCGGATAAATGTCCAATGCATGGCTGTCTCCACTATGCTAGGTGGCGCTGTAGCCCTTTCAACCATGCTTTCAACAAGTGTTGAAAGAGCCACGTCCGGTTCTCTTCCGTCAATAACCCATGGTGTAGCCTATCACGCGCAGGCACACAAGCACAGAACGAGAAGTCCGATAAGCGATGTCCGATCCCTGTATACATGCAGAGAGAATGCCGACAACGAACGACTTATCTAGGTGTTCTTATCCGACATCTCTTGTCCGTTATTGTGCCGATTTGTGTGCGAAGTAGATCGGATAAAGGTGTTTACATGCAGTTTAAAAGTCCTGTTGAAGTCTTATTCGTTTAGTTACCCGATTATGAGTCTGCATGTAAACGCACTGAGTGATTCTGGAGAACGCTTGGTGTCAGAATCACTTTTTGTCAAAATCAGTGAATATCTCCTCAAGATCTGCTACCTGTCCGTACTGTGTGTGAGCTGAAAAAAAAATGGTGTTGATAAACAGCTTAGGCTCTGTAAATGGACATGTTGCTAGCTACGGTGGACCCTGTTGTTTCCATATCTGTTTACAGAGTCTAGGCTGTGTATTAACAAACACCAGATTTTTTTTTAATTCAGTTTACACACAGTACGGACAGGTAGCAGATCATAAGGAGATATTCACTGATTTTGACAACGTGATTTTTTTTACAACAAGCATTCTCAAAAATCACTGACTCCACCTTCAAGGCTAGAAAATGAATTTTGATTGATAAGATCAAAGAATTAACCCAATGTTTGGGTGCACACTGACTGTTGTATCCGAAGAATCCTTTGGGCTCCTTGCTCTCTGAAGGCATGAAGCTTCCTATGAAGTAGTTTGCGATGGCTGCCAGTAGGATGACTAGCAGGACAATCTGAGCCTGGAAGAGAAAGAGCGATAGAAATAGGGTGAGGAGGGTATACTGTATGGAATGTAAAGTCCACTGAGGCAAATGTCTATTTGTGATATTGGGCTAAACTAACTAACTAACTAACTAACTAACTAACTAAATAAATAAATAAATAAATAAATAAATAAATAAATAAATAGATAAATAGATAGATAGATAGATAGATAGATAGATAGATAGATAGATAGATAGATAGATAGATAGATAGATAGATAGATAGATAGATAGATAGATAGATAGATAGATAATAAACTGAATGTCTATTTGTGATATTGGGCTATACAAATACACTGATTTGGTATACTGTAAGAAATTAAGTCAATTTTACACAGGGCACATTTTGAGATGTCCACTGTTCACTTTGATATTGTGATTTTACAGTCCTACCAGAAGTAACTCTGTGTGTGTGTGTGTGTGTGTGTGTGTGTGTGTGTGTGTGTGTGTGTGTGTGTGTGTGTGTGTGTGTTCAGTTAATAAAATATGAACAGTCCTACCTTTGCCTCCCACTCCATCCCGGCTACAGAGATTCCCAACAGCAGGATGACGGTCAGAGTCCCGACGATACGAATGTCGTTAACTTCGTCAGTCATCAGAGCATCAACGTCCTGCAAACAACAACATATGACAGATCAATGATAGATGGATGGATGGATGGATGGATGGATGGATGGATGGATGGATGGATGGATAGATAGATAGATAGATAGATAGATAGATAGATAGATAGATAGATAGATAGATAGATAGATAGATAGATAGATAGATAGATAGATAGATAGATAGATAGATAGATGGATAGATAGATAGATAGATAGATAGATAGATAGATAGATAGATAGACGGACAGACAGACAGACAGACAGACAGACAGACAGACAGACAGACAGACAGACAGATAGACAGATAGACAGGTAGATGGTTGGTTTTATGGATGGATGGATAGATAGACAGACAGACAGACAGACAGACAGACAGACAGACAGACAGACAGACAGACAGACAGACAGACAGACAGACAGACAGACAGACAGACAGACGGGTGGGTGGTTGGGTTTATGGATGGATGGATGGATGGATGGATGGATGGATGGATAGACGGATGGATAGACAGACGGATGGATAGACAGACAGAAACAAAGTATTTCTCACATCGAGCATTTCAACGACCGTCTCTGCAAAGCCCACGACGTACATGGCCACCGCCACGGCGTTAGCGAACGCAAAGATGAGACCGATAGAGCCGCCGAACTCTGGACCCAAACTCCTGGATATCAGATAGTACGCTCCACCTGGACAGCAGAAATAGGTGATTAAAATAAAATAAAATAAAATAAAATAAAATAAAATAAAATAAAATAAATAAAATAAAATAAAATAAAATAAAATAAAATAAAATAAAATAAAATAAAATAAAATAAAATAAAATAAAATAAAATAAAATAAAATAAAATAAGAAAAAGAAAAAGAAATTAAAATTTACGAATTTATAATTCTTTTGCCTGTTTTTAATACACACTAAATGTTAATGACACACAAATAAACAACTACAAAATCTTCTCACTAATCACACAACAAATTTCTAAATAAAAGCTTTTTTTGAGTAGCATTCTCACCTCCTCTCACGAAGCCGTTGGTTGCTATAGCGGAGGTAGACAGACCGGTGATGGTGGTGACCAGAGTGGCCATTAATATGATCGCAATGGTCAGACCTAGAACAGATTTAACAAAATAAAACGAGAAACAGAAAAAATATTGAAGTTAGGATAAGAAGATTTTGATGAGAAATAGTAGCAAGTTAAATTCTGAACCTATCAATTTATTCACTCCTGTCTTACAACGAACTTTTAGATATTTCTGAAACTGTCACATTTTGACTGTTTCAGAAGTATAGCAAATGAGACTGTCAGTGCAAAGATAGATAGATAGATAGATAGATAGATAGATAGATAGATAGATAGATAGATAGATAGATAGATAGATAGATAGATAGATAGATAGATAGATAGATAGATAGATAGATAGATAGATAGATAGATAGAGTACATACCGATTCCAGCCTGTCCGACGATCCAAGACATTCGTATGAAGAGCATCACACCCCAGATATTCAGCATGCAGCGGACCTGCAACACACACACACACACACACACACACACACACACACACACACACACACACACACACACACACACACACACACACACACACACATAGGTTTGAATCCAAAATGTGTCCCGATAGTTAGCTTGAGTGTGTGATTTGGAGAATTTCTAAGCTTTATAAGTGGAGTCCATTTTACTTACCAAGACTCCTTTGACCCAACCAAACTTGACCGTTCCTCCTTTCGCTTCTTTTGCCGCCAGAGCCGCGGCCGCCACCTCAGCTGCTGAAGTCTCTTCCCCATTGGCCAGACCGTCCTCATAGGGATCCTGACCGACCAATCACAGACAAGACAGGAAGTGGTGAAATAGACAAAGACCCTGCGTTACAATCCCCATACTTCCTGACTATTTAGTATGGCAGAAAAAGATTTAGGATGTCCCAATACATGGAAGTCAATTGTAGTATGCTGAAAATACATAAATGCCCCCACTAACTCCAATAGCATTTTGGAGTATTTGTCTTTATTCTTGAAATTTCTCGACATAATGAAAAAAAAATCTTCCTTATCTGATTTTTTTTTCTCTCCTGTCTGTGGCCCTAAAACTCTTCTGTACTTTAGTATGTAGTGTAGTAAAAAGACTAAAACTCTTCTGTACTTTAGTATGTAGTGTAGTAAAAAGAAAGAGTATGTGGTTTGGAATGCAGGGGAAGAGATCGGTTAGGGTTCGGGTTTACAGAAAGTTTACCAGATAACCAAAAGTTGATCAATTGATTTGCTGATATCAGAGGTATAAACATCAATTTTGTTAAATTGTTTTATTTTATTTTATTTTATTTTATTTTATTTTATTTTATTTTATTTTATTTTATTTTATTTTATTTTATTTTATTTTATTTTATTTTATTTTATTTTATTTTATTTTATTTTATTTTATTTTATTTTATTTATTATTCAAAAATTGCTTATGAAGAATTACTGTACGTACAGTTTTGAAAGAAATTAATGATCAGTTTCTCTGGTGTTACTTTATAGCCTATAGACTAAAATAAACTTTTTTGGTTTTATTCTATAGATTACAGACAACATAACGCCCAAATTCCATCATCATCGTCATTTAGAGCATTTTCATTATTATTATTATTATTATTATTAAATTATGAATTTAAAATAGGAATTCTTCAATAAAAAGTGTATAATTCTTTTTAAATGTTGGCTCTAGTAACGGGTTAATAAGCATTTGCCATTGCTATACTTTAAAAAGTGAAAATATGAATTCATAATTTATTTTAAATTAATCTATCTGACATCTTGAAAAGTGCAGAATTTCATTTTAAAGATGGTTTCTTTTCACGTCGAATTTACGGTGAACAGTTTAGACATCTTGCTCATCTAATACATAAAACTCAACTTTTTACAACATGGTTAATCAAAATAAAAACAATTTAAAATCTGATTTTGCGCCTGAAATCCACAAGTGTGCAGAAAACAAAACAGAAAATGTCCTTCAACCCTCGTTACTGTGAAATATCTGTATTACTATTAGTTTTTTAAATAACTAATTCCTTCTCAACTTTCTCAGAACTAGATAAACGACCCCCCCCTGCCTTTGCACAGTCACACAGATATTGTGGCATGTATGGAATGTGTAAATAAGTTATTGTTGTTTAAGATTATAATAATAATTATATAACAAGACATTCGTGCCCTTTGTGCACACCACACAGTTATGTTTAATTCATTCTGCAGTGGCTTCAAGGTTGAGGCCTTGCTAAGTCGAGTTGTGTGACATTAAACAAGATTGTGTTGATTCTGGCAGCGGGAAAATCCAGGAAATGTCGTTCTCTTTAACTTTAGTGATATGCTAGAAAATGTCAGTGGGAACTTTACAGTGACTTTCAAAGGTGAAGTGCTGTTATACATACAATACGTCATCTTCCGTGCTTTTGTCAATGTTACAATTGTACAATGTGTGTCTATGTTACAAGCTACCTAACAGAGGAGTGGGAGCGTGGCAGGGTCATGAGAGGCAGCATTGTGTGTGTGTGTGTGTGTGTGTGTGTGTGTGTGTGTGTGTGTGTGTGTGTGTGTGTGTGTGTGTGTGTGTGTGTGTGTGTGTTTGTGTGTGTGTGTGTGTGTGTGTGTGTGTGAGTGTGTGTGTGTGTAGGTCATGCCTCCAATGATGTCACTAAACCCACTAACGCTCTCTGAAATCTGAGTGAATGGAATAGTTTACTGAAATATATTCACTTCTGTCACACGAACAATATGGAAGTGATCGCTGTGTATTAACTCAACTAAACAACCGATGGTGTAGTGCAGGGTATTCTAAGGTATAAGGAGCACATATACCTACTCTATTTTGTCTCAGTATTTCATATAACCACGTCTAACTTGGGGCATGTTTAAAAGAAACTTTGACTACAGATTAAGGCATGATTATTTTGTAAAATCAAAGATGTTGTTTCATGATGTGTAGCCACATTTCTTGACAGTTTGCAAAGGCAAGGCAAGTTTATTTATATAGCACAATTCAGACACAAGGCCACTCAAAGTGCTTTACAGGGGCAAGATTAGAATACATAAAACACATTATAAAACATTTAAAATGGAATAAAAGAAGCAAATAAAATACAAATCGCAGGTTAAAATGGAAACAAAAAAGTCTTCAGACTCGATTTAAAAGAACTGAGAGTTGCAGCAGACCTCAAGCAAGATTTGTGGTTTTCCTGAATATACTAAATAAGGTTTTCTGATATTATGATAATGATACGAATGTTCTAATACAGGCTTTTAATTCTGATGCAGGACTTTTACTATAAATGTGTGGTGTTGCTACCTTAAATGTTAGTTAAAAGTCTATAAATTTCATAATCTTCCCAATGTAAGTACTTTCTTTTGCTGAGACCTGATCTGAAGTTATTCTACAACATGCAAAATACTTTATATATACCTGTCACTATAATATTCCTGCAAGTAGTCCATGTGTGTGAGTTTTCATACTCAGCATTTGTTATTCTTTGCTGGATCTTATAACATCAACATTTTACATGCAATTAAGCCTATACTTTAAGCCTACTGCTGGCATTAATTTAATAATACTATGAACTTTCCAATAAAATAGCCTACTTCTTTCTACTTGTGGAAATTGTAAAGTTGCTACTATAAATGTCAGCGAAACTTCTGAATAGACCTAAACAGCAGAGTTATTTCTAAGCGTTTGAAGGTCAGAAAAAATGTAAAACAGATTTTCTTTTCCTTACTTTATCGAGTTCATCGTGGAGCTCCGACAGCGATGGCCTGATGAGTTTCTCCCCGAGAGTGGCCGCCGTGTGTCGGTAGAAATCGATGTTAGGCACCGCGTCGATGGTGTTGTGTCCGAAGGTGCGCATGTAGTAGGTGTTGGAGTGTGTGTCGGAGATGTGTGTGTGTCCCGTGCCGGTCGAATGGAGGCTGACCGAATCTAGCCTCGCTGTGTCCGGCTCATAAGACACATCAGGCGGCATGCCGATGTCCATGGCGCTGCCTAGACCAGGGTCCATAAAACCAACAGATCTAGACCGAGTTTTGGTCTCTTCAGGCGGCTTCAAAGTGTCGGTAGTAGGGGCCGTTGGAGGTGGTGGTGCTTGAGGAGGCTGCTGCTCCTGCGGTTGCGGTTGGGATGATCCTTCTGTAACGACATCCACTTGGAAGCGACCACCGCCGCCACCACCGCCGCTTTTTAAAGACGGTTTTTGGCCCGACATGTCCACGAAAAAGTTGGTTCAAATATAGTCAACAATGCGTCGAGAGAAAAATGCGCCTAACGTGAAATAAACACCTGCTCCAAAAGAACCAAAGGGAGATCCAGGAATAAGCACAGCAGCATTTAGTCCCACTGAGGCCAAATGGCTTTGAGGGATATTGGGCTATACATAAAAAAAACTTTTAAATGTTAATTTGATTGTAATAACAATCAGAGTGGACACATTCTATCGCCGACTTAAACAGAAAAAAAGTCAAAAAATCGGAGTCCAAATTGAACGTTCAGTTGCTAAAGTTACAGTAAAATTGTCGTTTCCTCCTCAACTTGCAAACTGTGGTTCCTTGAAGCGCCAGGACGCACGGCGAAAAGACCTGTGCGTAATGCGCGTAAATGACACCAACTCTCTCTCTCTCTCTGTCTCTGTCTCTGTCTCTCTCTCTCTCTCTCTCTCTCTCTCTCTCTCTGTGTCACTCACTCCGTCTCTCTCTCTTTCTCTCTCTCTCTCTCACTCACTCAATGTCTCTGTGTTTCAATCTGTCCATCTATCCACGAGTTGGTGGGTGAGCGTGTCGTCCGTTCAGATGGTGACACTCAAACAGGACACTCAAACGGTGTATTGTCATCTCTCTCTCTCTTTCCCTCTCCCTCTCTCTCTCTTCCTCTCTCTCTCACTCTCTCTCTCTCTTTCCCTCCCTCTCTATCTCTCTCTTTTTTTTCTCTCTCTCTCTCCTCCTCGCGCTTGACTCTCGAGACATCCGAGCATGTCGGGAACACGGTGGATAGGAGGAAAGCGGGAGGGGGGGGGGGGGGGATGGATCGCATCGGTGTTATTACGCACCAAACTTTGACACACTTCATGGCGCCTCCAGATCAAGAACACACTGTAAAAAATAATAATAAATACAAATCTATAGTAGCCTATGTGCACTAGATTTTTGAGTTTTGAGACTAAAACTAAAACTCTTTTAATATTTAAATGAAAACTGCCTACATTTGACAGTCAACTGATTCTCTTGTGTTGAGGTAACTTGTCGTTCAAATGAAAACGTCAAGGTTTGAGTTCTACATACCTACATACTACGAATTCCAAAAAGTTAAAGTTCTTGCACGTTATTATGTTTTTTAGACAGTTAGTGTTTGAATCAAGATTTTGACCGACTTGGTTTTCTTTGTTATCTGTATGACAGACCTTCAGTTGGTTTATATGTGTTGAAGCACAGTGAATTACACCTTGTTCACACCCCGTGTTTGTGTGTGTGTGTGTGTGTGTGTGTGTGTGTGTGTGTGTGTGTGTGTGTGTGTGTGTGTGTGTGTGTGTGTGTGTGTGCGTGTGTTTGTAGCGTAAAACAAAGACATCTGTCATCTGCTGGTGACACACTGAGACATTGACACAGAGACTGAGAGGCGCAAGCGGGAGGCGTGTGTGTGTGTGTGTGTGTGTGTGTGAGAGAGAGAGAGAGAGAGAGAGAGAGAGAGAGAGAGAAGCATCATTAGCATAGAGAGAACAACAGATGCTTTCTCTGACTAAGTACTTGATGCTGAAGCCAAATACTGGACAATAAAATACAAGGGCAGAAGAATGACTGGAACCAGCTTACATTTGCAAACACCGCCACCGTGTGGTGAATGATGAGCACTGCATATATTCTGTAATTGTTCTGCCTCATTCTAACTTCTTTATGGCCAGATGTGGCGAAGTGGGTAGGGCGATTTGAGGGTTGGTGGTTCGATTCCCTTCGCCGCCTCGTTGTTGAAGTGTCCCTGGGCAAAACGCTGAACCCTACATTTCCCCCGATAGTTAGCTTTCCCCATGTGTGGCTGTTGGTGTGTGAATGGAAACAGAATGTGTGTCAACAGGTCTCTCTTGTAAATGAGACTCTGTAAAAATAAAGGTTTATCAATGTCATCTGAATAAATAAAAATTAAACTTACATATGAAAAGAAGGAAAACATGACGGTTTTACTGTTTTTAAGATATTTTTTGGCATTTTCAAGCTTTTTATTTGACAGTACAGAGTTGAAATGGGGAGACAGCGAGAGAGAGAGAGAGGGGGGGGGGGGGATGACCTGCAGTAAAGGTCCACGGGTCGGACTCGAACCCGCGACCACTGCAACGAAGGCCGGAGCCAATATGGTACGCGCTCTATCCACTACGCCACCGGAGCACCCCCCTTACTGTTTTATTTTACATAACAATTTGTGAAAATGCAATCAGTACTATGTCAACAACAAAGGCACATGCACTGTTTTGATTATTTAATTACATCAATTAAACACAGAAATGTCATCTCAAGATATATTAAGTCGTGGATGGATATTTATACATATTTATGTAAGAAGGACATTTCAATTTGTGATGTGTCTTCATGTTTGGTAGAGTCGTCTTGTCGTCACCACAGAGCTGTTGTATCTGCAGAGAAACAGAGAAATGTGCTTTAACTAATACCACAACTAAAAAGTGATACATATGTTTCATAAATATTCAGCAAATCATCACAAAATTTAGCAGAAACTGTAAAAAACTTGATCTTTTGATTCCTGACTTTACGACATTACAAGGCAAGTTTATTTCTATAGCACAATTAAGAGAAAAGGCCACTCAAAGTGCTTTACAGGGGCATGAAATACATCAAGATCATACTAAATCTGGCCACAAGAATTGGGACATCCTAAATCGTTTTTCTACCGTACTAAATAGTAGATAGTATGGGGATTGGAACGCAGCCAATGTTTTTGTAGGGGTGTTACCTTGAGAAGTGTGAGGAGTTATGAGCCGTGAGTCCTGTCTGGTTGAGAGGAGCAGAGGATGATGAAGATGAAGATGTAGAATGTCCAGAGGTTTGACTGTGACAGAGACGCTCTCGACCGCAGAGACACAAAGACTCCTCGAGAGCAACTACAGGGATCCCCGCCAGGGAGGCATTCTGACACACACACAGACAGACAGACAGACAGACAGACAGACAGACAGACAGACAGACAGACAGACATGTTTATTTATTTAACTTTAAGGGTATTTACAAAGACACACATCGATACACACCGGTCCAAAGAAGTGTGTATGGCAATTAAGTTTGTGTAACCATTTATGCAGAGTATTGTCTCAATGTGCTCTGACATTAAAATATGTGCAATGACCCAAAAATCTGCATTTTGGCTTTTGTCCCCTTTTGCAAAAGTAAAGTCCCCAATCAATTTGTCTTAAGTCGTTTGTGAGTCCCCATAAGTCATACTAAACAAACACACCTACACACACAATTAATCTGAATGTTTTTTATTTATTTTTATTTTTTTCGTTGTTGTTTTTTCGTCCCCTGTTTTTCACCTACCTTCATCAGGAGCTTTTGGTTTTTCATATCCTGTTTCCATGGCAACACGTAGAGTTTTGGGATCATGGGATGTCGAGGTGAGAACGATGCGACGTGGGAACTGGATCGCCTTCGAAGGGAAAATGTGAGAATATGAAGTTTGTTTAATTTATATTGTGTTTTATCTCATATGTTTCATTTGTTTACACATATTTTTAATTAAGGGTTTTTATTATTATTTTTCTTCAAAAAGTTTCAAATATTGAAATTTGCAGTTTAATCAGAACCTATGAATTAGTTTAATTATTATGTTTTGTTTATCATATATTTATTTCGTTTTTTTTTTTCAATCATGGTTTTGATCATGATTAATTGTCTTGCAAATCTGTTTAATTTCTAATATCAAAATCCGCAGTTAAGTCAAAACCAGCTAAAAAAAACTTGAAATGCATAATTAAGGAGAAGTTTTCAATGCTGTATTTTAGTCATCAGGCATTCATATCCAATCTCTAGTTTTCCTACACCAACACATGAAAACAACAAACTATAGTTTAATCAACATGATGTTAACAGGTTAACATCATTTCTGAATTTTTTTTTTAGTTCGTTTTGGCTTTAACATTTCAAACTTTCGTCTAAACATTGTAAACTTTACTCACTCCTTTTGCTCAGAGCTCCCTGTAGCAGCAGCCGTGGCCATGTTTGTTGACTGTCACTGTCGCCTAGAAACCTCCCAGTGCATTGTGGGTGGTGGGTAGAATTACAAGAGGACACTTTGGGAAGGAATCTGGCCCTTCTTACATGTTTGCAAATTTCACCATTTATTATAGTTATATAATATTTGGCTTCTTTGATTACAATAAAAAAGATGAAAATACTTTTTTTTTCTCATTCATTTACTTTAACTTATTGGTAAGTTTTGCATGCACAAATTTAAATTCAATAAACAAAAATTTAAAATTTAAATTGTATTAATAAAAGTAGTAGTACTTTATACAATATATCAACAATTTCAACTATACTGTATATAATAAATGAAAAACATGAAGGAACCTTGAGGCAAAAATAGAACTTTATTTCAAAATCAAACAGAGGAAAATAAAATCACAATTTAAAATCTGTGTATCATTTTCATATTTGCAGAATCACAGTCATACATGTCGCTGTAACAGTCTGTTGTTTGAATATCAACAACAAAATAAACAAATTAACTCTATGATGTTAGCACACAAAAGGTTGCTACTACTTATCAAGTTTTCAATGTATGCATTGATACATATTTAACGTTTTTAGTAATAGCAATGTGGAAGTCTGGGAAATTCTTAACTTTATCCATCCGAACATACAGTAAGCATTGTTTCAGTGTTCTTGAAATTACAACATCACTCATTAGAATCATTTGAAATATGCTTATAACATAAAATAATGTTGATCCCTGTCTCCCTTACAATTATCCTCTTTGGAACAACAAGATCAATTTCAGCAAGAAAGATATTTCTTCTGCAGTGAAAAAAAAGGCTCCACATGAAGGTAGCAGCTATCTAACCTTCTCCATTGCACTGCAGGGTTTTACGCAATTGTTTTGTATTTCTTGTTTACAGGACAGTTTCAAGGCAGCGTGAGGTAAACAAGAAACACACACAGTGTCGGTTAAAGTCCAGTTTTCTCACAATCAGAGATCCGATTGGAATCACATAAACTATTCTGACGGAGGCGCTCGTGGCGTAGCAGTTAGACCCCCTCCCCCCCCCCCCCCCTCCATAGAGTCTCAGTCCTCTTCACAGCAGACCCGGGTTAGAATCCAGCCCGGGTCGTTCTCTACATGTCATTCCACTCTCTGACACATTTCATCTCTGTCTCTCTACAAACTGTCAATAAAGCTTGGACAATACTGTAAACAGAAGGCCAGAGAAATGAGCAAGTCTCAAGAAAGACAAAAAACTCTTTGCACTAAAGTCTGGTGTCTTAAACTTGGTCCTGAAGCCTCATCACCAAATGTAATACTAGACCAGCCCTTTACGTTGGTTGAGTACATCTCATAATGTAACATCTACTATAATAAACTATATATTTACAGTATATTTACAGAACTATTATGTTGATAAACTGGTTTCCAATACATTCACGCGGCTTCATCCAGGAGTCTCTGCAGGTTCTTCTGGACCTGGAAGAAAATACATATTTAAATTAATTTAATTTCAACCACAAAATTATTTTACACATCATTGCTCATGGCACTCAGATACGCTTTGGTCATATTTTATATATGGCCTTGTAAACGCAAAATAATGGAATTTTAAATATGTGTTAAAAAATGCGGGGGAAAAAATGCGATTAACATTATTAAAATTCAGCGATTAATCGTTATTAAACCATTTTAGTATAATTTGACAGCCTTGTTGTTTATTGGATCAGTATGAATAGTTTTTTACAACTTGCTTGGGTTTCTATACATCACATAGGAAAATAAAGATATTGTTATTTACTAAAGAAATAGAATGACGTGAATCTATCACATTATTTAGGCGGGATGTTGCTCAGTGGGTAGGGCGGTCGCAACTGCAGGGTCGGTGGTTCGATCCCCCGTCCAAGTGTCCCTGGGCAAAGAGACACTGAATCCTAAATGTCTCCTGATAGTTAGCTTGCATCCTGCGTGGTAGCTGCTGCTGCTATCGGTGTATGAATATGCGCTGGATTAAGGTGTCTCCTAAATGACATGTAATGTAATGTAATGTAATTTATCTAGGGCAGTCGATGTTCAGTCACAACAAGCTCAGACCAGCTCTTCTTACAGCTAATGTCCTCACGTATCTATGAACAGATCTGTGACTAATAAATGTTTGATTAACGGCAGCAGGTGTCCGGTTACACAACGGGTCAATGGGGTCACATTGTGTGGTTTCATGTGTTGTTGCTGAGGCGAGAAAAAAACAGCCTTAACATAAATTCACCCACTAAAACTTTTTCTCAAAATTTTGACTTTATCACAAAATTTGTTTCAACTTTATTTCTTGAAAATTAAATTTTTGTGCAAAATAAACAATAAAATAACTATTTATTTGTAATACTCTTCCATACCTGATTTACACAGATAGATAGATAGATAGATAGATAGATAGATAGATAGATAGATAGATAGATAGATAGATAGATAGATAGATAGATAGATAGATAGATAGATAGATAGATAGATAGATAGATAGATGGATGGATGGACAGACTTACTGACCTTCTCCAGCTTCATCAGGTTGATGGTGAGTAGTTCAGAGAAAAGCTCTGCATTACTATCACCGCCCCGCAGAAATTCAGTTCTAGGAAAAATAAAAATAAAAATATTTTGGACATAAATTATTAAATTATATTATTAAATAATATATCCTCAGTGAATACTCTTAACGGTAGAAGTTATTCTATGAATTGGTCCAACATAGAGAAACCATTCTACATCGCTGTCTGTGTGTTTAAATTGTTTTGTCTCTTTATCAGCTTGTTGTGTATTTGATGTATTTGCATTGTATTTTGTGTATGTATTGTTTTTGCTTTGCATTTGTTTGACTCGACATCACTGGAAATGATGGTCACTCCTCAATTGGAAGAAATTGAACAATGTTAATGCAAAACAGATGCAACAACCTGATTCCATCAACAGAATATAAAAATTAGTTGGAAAGGGGTGTAGGGGTGGATTTTAATAGTAAGGGGAATGGTTTATGGCAATTTGGGCAATGGTAGGAGGGGAAATTAAGGAAAAAGTCGGAGTATTTTTTTGTTATAGTTCTTTATCACAAGTTTCTTTGAACAAATATTGAACTCACTGTGTGAAGTCGGCAACGGAACCGAACGTAGACAGTCTCTGCTCCAACGAGACAATTTTCAAGGCCAAGAAACAGGAAGACAAGACCAGCACACACACTCTGAGAAAACACACACACACACACACACACACACACACACACACACACACACACACACACACACACACACACACACACACACAGGCACACACACACACACACACACACAGGCTTTATCCAACATCTAGACTTTAGATTTTTTAAAAGATGCAAATTTACACATAATGTATTAGATATTACCAAATCGTCATACTTATTCAATAATTTCTGCAAAAATTGTAATACGAAAAATTGTTGTTCCAATGTAAGTAATCAACTGGCAGGGTTTCATCATGATATCTACAAGTTAAAACATCTACCCTATTCACCTGCAGTGTCTCACCTTAAAAGATTAATTGAATTATATTACAAATATAATAATAATTGAACAAAAATGTATAAATTAATCTTCATAGAGAATCGAAAGCTGAAGGAATGAATAAAACTCACAGAAACAGGTAAACAAACATCACAGTGTTGAGAGAAACTGGTTTCACAAGTCTGCTGTCAATCGCCAACTCTGAGCCTGGAGACATTAAAAAAGAAATTTAAAAAAAATTGGTGGTTAAAACATGAATAATTCCAGTCTGATCAGGATAACATGTACTTTATCATCTCAACATAATACACCATGAAAATAGAAATTGTGGGACTAGAAGAAACACAGATTTGACCGTACTGCAGTTAGGAAAGATCCGTGCCCACAAGGGAAAGCAAGCAGTGACAACCGGAAGACTTTTAAGGGTGATAAGTATTTTTTTAATTCCTGTTAAATTGCGATTTAATTTAATTTAGTTAGTTTCCCTCGATGTGGCCTTAATATTATGTCATACATGAATTAGTACAGTGTGATCAGGGGAAAATTTACATTATCATCTCAACATATTACTCAAAATAGCAATCGTGGGGTAAATACAACCACATATTTGACCGTATTGCAGACAGGACAGTATTCGTACCAATTTTATTTACATGAAGTACATTCTAATTTGGGGAAAAGTACATAAAAACAGAAATTGTGGGGTTAATAAAACTACATATTTGACCGTATTGCAGACAGGACATTATTCATACCGGTGCAGTGTGTGTTGTGAAGCTTGTTTTCTGCATTCTGCTGGTTCTGATGTTGGTTCTTGACTTTGTTCTGAAGGTCTGAAGGATGTTCAGGAGGAACTGTTTGCTTCAGCACATCCAGGAACGGAGGAACGGGGAACTCTGCAGCGGACAAGAGACAGCAAGCAGTTCGAAACTTATGTTTTTTTAAATTGTATTAGTTGTTGTTTTTTTAGATAATTTTTGGCACTTTTCCTTGCTCTATTTCATATTGTGAAGGACAGAGATGAAATGGGACAGAGAGGGGAATGACATGCAGTGAACTACCCTGGATTTTAGATAGATGGATAAATAGATAGATAGATAGATAGATAGATAGATAGATAGATAGACAGACAGACAGACAGACAGACAGACAGACAGACAGACAGACAGACAGACAGACAGACAGACAGACAGACAGACAAACAGACAGAATAACTGCCTGCTGCAAACAGTCTTATCTAGTGAGCTTCATATTAGTTTCTATTGGTTGGTCGGTTGGTTGCGTTACCTGGTATCTTCTCGTCGTCTGGTGTCTGTGAGTCAGAGCTGCTGCTTTCCTCCATCTCCTGCCTCCTCTGTCTCACCGCTCCGTCCAGATCGCCAAAATCCTAAATGTCAAATATTGGATCTTTAAGTAAAGGTACTATTACAACACTTCAAGTAAAAGTATGGTATTCTTATTATCTCATTACATAAAGGGTATGAAAATATGAAGTACCTCAAATTTGTACTTATTTATGGTACTACGTTACATTCCATTCCTGTTTAACCCTGCGTTCCAAATCACATACTTTTTCTTTTTTCTATTCTACATACTATCTGACCATAAAAAGAATCAAGTTAGGATGCAGTAGGCATACTATTGGGACATACTTTTATTTATTTATTTCATCATAACATTGCACCTTGATCTTGCCTCTTGCTTTTATAACCGTCTCATCCCTGTTTGTTTTCATGGTGTGCACTGGATTATGAGTCAAAATCACCCAGATAGGATGCTGTTTTCAACACTAAAAATCTCGGCCGGATCTAGTAGGACATCCGGGTATTTCTGACCATAACTGGCCACAAGAATCGGGACATCCTAAATCTTTTTTTCTACCATACTAAATAGTAGATAGTATGTATAGGTATTGGAACGCAGCCTAAGTGCCAGTCCGACCTACCAGAGGGAAGCGGGGCAGCAGTGGAGACCTTTGCCCTCTGAAGCTGCTCTCAGCTGAGGAGGGGATGGGGCTGCTCCATGGACTCTTCTCCTGAACAAACACCACAGAACAAACCAGTAAGATAAGCTGTTTGCTCACATGCTAAAAAAAAACTCCACGCGCAATTCAGAATTTGCTGGATATTGGTCGAGACATATCTTTATCGTGTTGGGATGAGGATCAGCATCTCTACATGGTTCTCAGCAGGAAACCGATGGATTGTCTACTCTGGGTGGGGAAGGAGTCCTGTTCCCATTTACACGTTACAATTCACACACTCATTCATACACCGATAGCAGACTAACCATCATTTACATTTACACGGCTTGATGTACCTAAGGCCCCAAGTGAAGGAGTTCACGTACCTCCCTTAGAGATAGGCTAAGAAGCTCTGGCATTCGTGAGGAACTCGGGGCAGAGCCGCTACTCCTTTGTGTCTTAGCTACGTCCGACCTGTGCCCATGCCCATCACCCAGCATGTTGTGCTACTGTTGCCACTGCTGTGATAACTTGTTACTAATTGTAACAACTGCGCCCTGCTAAAAGGAAACTGCTCATGAGTTCCTCGATCTCCACAAATATCCAGAGTATTGGTGCGGTCTCTCATTATGCTTTAGCCTGTAAAAAAGACTTGGCTCCCCCCCCCCCCCCCCCCCCCTGAAATCTTATGCCCTTTTTTCGACCATTTTATTGTTACCTTGGAAATTAGTCAGGAAACCAGACCAGTGGACATTATAATCAACTTAACACTGCATGCTACACGCGCCCTTTCTCAATTTACTAGATTTTAACTTTACCTTTGGTTCTCTTTCAGACATGTGGGAAGTCTGTCCTACCTCCAGATGAAGACAGACGGACATCAGGAACTTGTAGGTGTTGTCTCTCGTCATGAAGGACACGAACGCGTACTGCAACAAAATATATATAAATGAAAGGTATGTAAACAAAGGGGTCCACCATAGCTAGCAACATCGTCGTTTACAGAGCCTAGGCTGTGTATTATTACCAGACTACAGGTGGCAGGTAGCAGATCGTGAGGAGATATTCACTGATTTTGACAAAAAGAGATTTTAACAACAAGCGTTCTCGAAAATCACTGAATACACCTTTTAAATAAAGTTTTTGGGGTTGACCTTGTTGATCGAGTGTTACACAGAAAACTAGATAGGCCCTGAGCTTTGTTGAATTATAGCGTTGGAGGACTAGTGAAGAAAACAAACAGGAATAATTCAGGTAAAACTTTAGATCTTAAAGTAGCTACGAGGAACTTTAAAATATTTGTGAAACAGTCTAATTTTTCCTCTGATGATCATAAATGATCAGTGCAAAGAATGCTATTTTTATATAGTTTTTCTTTATGCCTTTGTCATGGGTATACGCTCACCCAGGAACAACAGCTGGCGTAGTAAAAACACCACCGCTTTTGTCCAAAGGGGGGCGCTAGAATTAACACAAACTGAAAGTCCCCTGTAGTCATTTTAAACAAATAATTGCTGAGCAGTGGTGGTTGTTGTTACCTTGTCGTTAGCGGTGGCAATCACCAGAGCGTTTGGCACCAGGATCGCAGTCTTGGTTTTCCTGATGCTACTGACGGACATCACCGGGATAGCGATCTGTTGATGGAAAAATACCAAGATGAACAGTTCAGCTTGACAGGGACTAGTTGCTCAGTTGGTAGAGAGGGTCGGCTGATGATCAAAGGGTTGGAGGTTCGATCCCCGCCCTGCCACCTGTGTCATGGTTGTTGTGTCCTTGGGCAAGACACTTCACCCACCTTGCCTCGTGTGAATGTCGATAGTTAGCCTGCTATCAGTGTATGAATGTGTGTGTGAATGGTAACGTGGGAAAGGAAAACAGGTCTCCCTTGTAAAAGAGTCTTCGGTCTCAATGGGATTTACCTGTATAAATAAAGGTTAAAAAAAAAGAAAAAAAAAAACTCTTACTCTAGAATAAATAAATAAAACACTTAAAATGTACAACTTAAAAATACAGTGTGTAATATCGGAGTATTTAGCATCATCTAGCGGTGAGAATGTAGATGTCAGCACTCCCTTGCTAACCCCTTTTCTTTGGGAGAATTTACAGAAGCTACGGTGGCCTTCAAGGACAAGAAGCTATAGTTACTAAAGATGGCATCATCCACCACTGCCTCAAGTCTTTCCACAATATCAAGTGATGAGGTGAAGATGTATTTAGTTATTTATTCTATAGTACTTCTTCTTCTTGGTCTTCCAACAGGTGCATTTCCCCAGGACGCCCACTATACATAAAAATGTGCAAGGCTGTTATGTTTGTCTGTTCTGTGCTACTGTAGAAACATGGCGGTGCAACATGGCGGCCTCAGCGCCCCGCTCCTATGTAGATATAAAAGGCTCATTCTAAAGTCTTAAAAACAACAACTTTTCCAGGTGCATTTCCCCAGGACGCCCACTATACTGTATATAAAAACGTGTAAGGCCGTTAAGTTTGTCCATTCTGTGCTACTGTAGAAACATGGCGGTGCAACATGGCGGCCACTATATTTACCTTTGTGTCTTTGCCGAACACCTTGGAGTGGAAGCAGATCCAGTGGTCGGAGACGAACATGCGTCCCTGGTAGAGGATGTCTTTCTGCAGGGCACAGGTGTAGCCTGACACACAGGGAAACACACAGGGAAACACACAGGGAGACAGCAGCAGGTTACCAGAGAGAATAGACTTATAAAATGTACAAATTACTTTTAAAATGTCCGTTTAGTGGGACAGATTGGGGTCTGAACAAGGTTAATTCACTTATTAGTAATTTACTTTTTTGTATAAGTGTATGTGTATATATATATATATGAAAAATAATTCAACCAATCAGAGACTGAAGACTGGCCTAGTGGATAAAAGTACTCTTCTTTCTATAATATATCTTGATTGATTGATCTATCTATCTATCTATCTATCTATCTATCTATCTATCTATCTATCTATCTATCTATCTGTCTATCTGTCTATCTGTCTATCTGTCTATCTGTCTGTCTGTCTGTCTGTCTGTCTGTCTGTCTGTCTGTCTGTCTGTCTGTCTGTCTGTCTAATCTTTCAGTCAGTATTTAAGGTGGAATGGATAGTTGTGATCATTGAAGACTCACTCTGTCTCAGCTGTTCCTCTTTGCTGATCTCCTTAAATATTTTATGGTACTGGCAGTTGCTCTTAGAAAGCTGAAACACAACACACACACACACACACACACACACACACACACACACACACACACACACACACACACACACACACACATCACACACACACACACACACACAGATTATCGGCATGTTTTTAAGAACAATCATAAATCAGACAATTAACAACATATGAACAAATCCTTACATAATAACCTTTAGAATAGTGCTGAGAAGATGAGATTTTTGGTTCAGAGTATTGAAGAAAAAACTAATGTTGAGATAATGTCCGTTAAAGATGGTTGTATGGGAGAAATATACAGACGCAAACAGACAAGGTTTAGTCAAATAAACACCTGAATGTACATGTTGGACCTTTGATTTATACTAGTATGAAAGAAGACATGTTATGGAAGATAAATAGACAAACATCTCAAAATCAACCAGAGCTTGAAAATTATGTGTCTTAGTCTTCAGTGTTCTTGCCTTAACAAAATATGTGTGTGTGTGTGTGTGTGTG
>NC_137231.1:33960106-33967606 GCF_949987685.1 Ammodytes marinus
GTGAGATGATTTCAGCCGTTTGCAGAGGCGTGGATGGAAACAATAACGAAGCGGTTACGGCCTTAACGTCCACTACCACTGTTTCTTCTTCTACTCATTCTAATCCTGCTGCGCCAAGCTGCGTCAAAGCCAAGGAGGACAGGGGAGACAGAAAGGGGAAAAACCTGAACCGGGGCTGGAAGAGGGAGCGAGACAATGTGAGAGACACGGCCCCGGCTTTGGCGCCTCGAACACGGCAGGAGATACAGCGGGCTAGCCCCCCCTCGCCATCACCATCGCTGTCACCACCACCACCTCCTAATAATATTTCTTCGACTACCACTGCCAGCGCCAGTGTATTTCTGCCTTCTTCTTCGCCGAGCCTAGACCATCAGCAAAATCAGATTTTTTGCAGAGACAGAGACAGCGACAGCCACCACCTCTGCAGCGCCGTGGCGGGGATAATGGGCGATAGCACCGCGAACAATGTAAACAACAATAATAGTAATTCCAATTCTAGTAACTGTGGGAGTCATCAGCATCATAAATTGGATTGTGGTGGCGGTAAGAATGGATGTGGCGCTATTGTTGTGAGGAGGCAGCAGCATGACGACACACCGGCCGCGAAGAAACACAGAGTGAACACCGACAAGGTAAGGGAGGGATGGAGGGATGGATGGATGGAGATATGTGTTTTATTATGGTGTCAGCTCTGATAGGATAAACGTTATATTAGGCCACTGTGGGTCGTAGTTAAATATGGATGTCTTGTGTGTAGAGATAGAGTGGAATAAATGAATGGGAAAAGAGATGGGATATTTTTTCTTATATATTCAGAGCACACACTAAAAGACACTTAAACACACACTGGAAGAGGCACTGAAACACACACACACACACACACACACACACACACACACACACACACACACACACACACACACACACACACACACACACACACACACACACACACCCAGGGAGAGAGGGAGGAGAGAGATGCAGGTGTGAAGGCCACAAAGAAGCCTGCAGACACACAGTAAGAAAGAAAGAATGGATGGATGGATAGAAAGATGGATGACATATGATTAGCTTATGTATTTCATTGGGCTGGTTTCATTGTCTGTCTGTCTGTCTGTCTGTCTGTCTGTATATTTACCATGTGATGTACAGCCTGAGATTTATTTATTTATTTTTGGAGGAGGGAGTTACAGCAGTGTCCACCATCTTTAGTCGTTTGATTTGAGTTGGTTGGATCATCTTTATTGTCCTCGGGAGTGCAATTATTTTATTTTTTATTTTTGAAGATGTCTCTATTGAAACGGCGACAATGCATGACATGTTACTGTAATTAACATGAGAACCATATAGTCATGTAGTAATATAAATGTGCCAGGTTATGCCACACAAGCTAATTTTCATTTGTAGTTCCTCGCAGGTTAATTTGCTTGAAAGAAAACATTAAAAAAACTACAAAAGTACAACACATAAGCACAAACCAAGAGCACATACATTAGCATAGACACATAAAATGACACAACCCTTATTCCAGACCGTGACAGCTGTCCACTGCAGGTTGTTGGTGTGTGTAAACATAACGCAAATAGCATATGGACACCCATAGAAGTGCATAAACATATCGTATATTAAAACTAATGCATTTAAAGGTGCTACGAGGAACTTTCAGTTTGTGTTAATTCTAGCGCCCCCCTTTGGACAAAATCAGTAGTGTTTTTACTACGCCAGCTGTTGTTCCTGGTTGAGCGTATACCCATGATGACAAAGGCATTAAGAAAAACTATATAAAAATAGCTATTTTTGTGCACTGATGGTCTCGTTTGCTGTTACATGTCATTTATGATCGTCAGAGGAAAAATTAGACCGTTTCAGAAATATTTAAAAGTTCCTCATAGCTACTTTAAATACAGAGAAAAGCACCAAGCACATGAAGACAGACAAGGAGCATACAAGCAGACAGAAACATTAGTAGTATCTAGACAAAGACAGTCTCATTATCCAACATTATGGCGGCATATTTGATTTTATTTGTCTATAACCAATGTTTTTATGGATTGTGAGAAAGATTTGAGTGATGTGGGTTTGGTGTGTGCTGCTCCAATAGGAAAAGGCTGACTGCTGACTTTTGCTTTGCATACAATACATAAATATAGATAAATAAAGGTGAATACACTCACTCTCTCTCTCTCTCTCTCTCTCTCTCTCTCTCTCTCTCTCTCTCTCTCTATCTCTCTTTCTCACACACACATACACATACACACATACAGAAGATGTCATGATAATACATTTTGGACGGTCTATAAAAGCACAAGGAAGGAGTCCATCTTTGTTAAAAAATATATTGCAGATAGTTGGTTCTACGGCACCTGTAAAGTGGTAAGAGTTGAAACTGCACAGAGAAGATAGATAGATAGATAGATAGACAGACAGACAGACAGACAGACAGACAGACAGACAGACAGACAGACAGACAGACAGACAGACAGACAGACAGACAGACAGACAGATAGATAGATAGATAGATAGATAGATAGATAGATAGATAGATAGATAGATAGATAGATAGATAGATAGATAGATAGATAGATAGATAGATAGATAGATAGATAGATAGATACACAGATAGATAGATAGATAGATAGATAGACGGACAGACAGACAGACGGATGACACTCTAAAGTGTTTTTTGTTACATGTGCACAGGCTTTGTTTGCTCATTGACAAAATAATCAGGTGTGCAAAATAGAGAGAGAGAGAGAGAGAAAGAAAGAAAGCGAAAGAGAGAGACAGAGGGAGAGAGAGAGAATCAAAATGCTTATTAACCTGTTTTAATGACCACAGTGCCGTGGAATTTTATAATATCCTTTACAGCAGTTCACTTCACTTCAGACCTTTCATTCTCACTCAAGGACGAGGACTTGATTCACAGCCGTCAGTGAAACACAAACACATTAGACAGTGACAAACAGCCTGACAGTTTAATACAACCTAGAAATGGAAATGTGACGTAAGGAGAACAATGTGATCTTTATTAATCAAGCAAAGTATTTCATCAAAGAATAGAGGCTTCATGTGCCTGGGTCCTTAGAAATGAAGGTTGGGGTTGGGGTGCTCCGGTGGCGTAGTGGATAGAGCGCGTACCATATCGGCTCTGGCCTTCGTTGCAGTGGTCGTGGGTTCAAGTCCGACCCGTGGCCCTTTACTGCAGGTCATCCCCTCCCTCTCTCTCTCTCTGTCTCCCCATTTCAACTCTGTACTGTCTAATAAAGCTTGAAAATTCCCCCCAAAAAAAAGAAAAATAAAGAAATGAAGGTCCATCCCTGACCCCATGCAGCACGTATGCTGTCAGGGTGAGAATGGCAAAGAACAGTACAGAACTCAGGTCTCTTATACTGTTACAACAGAAACACAACAAAGCAGTGTGTGTTTGGATTGGCCAGTCATGTCATGGGGAGGGGGGTCTGAGTATAAGACACTAGAAAAGGTGGTGGAATAAGCATTTGAGGAATCTAACATTACAAATATAGTATTATGCAGGAGACAGACAATATACAATATTTCTCATTACAGTGACATAACTGCATAGACTAAATTGAGAGCTTTTCTGTTTGTGAGAAGAGTAGAAAAACGCTTTTGAGATGCTTGGAGCAGTTTGGGGTTAAGTGTCTTGCTCAAGGACACAATGGTAGAGATGGTGGGCACCGTAGATGTAATAGCAGCCACCACTAGTTTTACTACTAACACCCTCCTGTCCGGTGCCGGGGATCCAACCAGAGACCTCATGGTTACTGGGAGGAGGAACCAGAGACCTCATGGTTACTGGGAGGAGGAACCAGAGACCTCATGGTTACTGGGAGGAACCAGAGACCTCATGGTTACTGGGAGGAAGAACCAGAGACCTCATGGTTACTGGGAGGAACCAGAGACCTCATGGTTACTGGGAGGAGGAACCAGAGACCTCATGGTTACTGGGAGGAGGAACTAGAGATCTCATGGTTACTGGGAGGAACCAGAGATCTCATGGTTACTGATAGGAACCAGAGACCTCATGGTTACTGGGCGGCTCCCTCTCAAACTCTAGGACATCCAACCACCCCCTGTAGTTAGCCAAAAGTGAGCATGCAAATTTTCTGTTGTTGAATTATTACGGCAGCTGCCTTTTACAAATTGCGACACTGCTTCTCATATTTGTTGGTGTTGTGATCGTCTACTCATGGCGGCATTTCCGCTATCGCCAATCTCCGTAGCAAAACAACAGATTAACATTAGTTTAACGGGCATGTTGCTAGCTATGTCGGGCCCCCTTTTGTTTACATACCCTTTGCTTACGTACCGGTTTACAGAGCCTAGGCTGTGTATTAACACAGTGCACACACAGTACAGACATGTAGTGGATCGTGAGGAGATATTCACTGATTTCAGCAAGAAGTGATTTTGACAACAAGCGTTCTCCAGAATCACTGACTACACCTTTTAAGGAGTTAAAAAAGATATAAACGCTGCAGGCTGGCAGATTTAACAGCTACGCTCATGTCCATGTGGCAGCCATGTTAAGTGCATAGACTATAGACTATCTGACGGGGTCATGTGGGGACTTTTTGTGGAAAGATTTTTTGAGGTTTGAATGAATAAATAAAAAGGAGGATACAAAGATGGATGGATGGATGGATGGATGGAGTGGGGACAGAGAGAGAGAGAGAGGGGGAAGAGGGAGAGAAAGAGAGGGGGAGAGAGATGGAGAAAGAGAGAGAGAGGTAGAGAGAGAGAAGGAGAGGGAGAAAGAGGGACAGAGAGAGGGAGAAAGAGACAGAAGGAGAGAGAACAAGGGTGAGAGAGAGGGAGAGAAAGAGAGAGACAAAGAGAGATGGAGAAAGATTGAGAGAGAGAGAGAGAGAGAGAGAAACAAAGAGAGAGAGATATTGGACATGACAGCAGACAGACGTATAAAGAATCAAAAATAACAGATGGAGGATGTCTAGAAGGAGATTTTTTTTAGATATTTTTTTTATGATTTTCTCTCTTGTGTATTGAGGATTAGACGTCAGAAGATGAGATGATGACAGATGCTGCAGACAGGAGGAGCAACGTTGGCCTTCACCCCGACTCTGCTGTTTATTTACTGATCTGAAGGATTCTCCTATTAACACACAGGCAGACAGACAGACAGACAGACAGACAGACAGACAGGCAGACAGACAGGCAGACAGGCAGACAGACGCACACACAGGCAGACAGACAGACAGACAGGCACAGACAGACAGACAGACAGAGGAACACACACACACAGGCACACACACACACACACACATATACAGACGCACACACACGCAAACACACACGTAGCAAACGGCAAACGTAGCACACACACACAGACCCAGGCACAGGCACATACACACACAGGCGTACACACGCACACACACACACACACACACACACACACACACACACACACACACACACACACACACACACACACACACACACACTGCTGTTATCTTGGCAGGGTCCTGCGATGCAACTCTAGAGACTGAAAACTGAAAATGAATATTGACTTCACGTTATTAACAATCCGTTTGGTCTTCGTCTCAACATTCATATTGACAGTTAGACCTTTACCTGCGCGTACAGGTTTGAGTTTAAACCTTAAAGGAATACTTCACCCATACGGAACCGGCGTTCTATCATTATAAAATAACTATTATAATATAATGAATGAGGTTTTTCTTCCCTCAGTCTTCCCTCAGTCTTCCCTTGGCCCAGCTGTCCTGTTAATCCTAACCCTTACTGTGATGTCACAAGAAGGACAATGTAGGGTTAGACAGTGAGACCATAAAACACTCTTTCTGCCTTTTCTCAGGCTAAGATGATCCGATGACATTTTCTTTTGCACATTTATACTAAATAGGATCTCAGAGTTCAATACACTGTCATATTCCAACCGGTGAAGTAGGCCTTTAACACTGAACCCTCACCTGCAATATTCCTCAGTTAGTAAGATGCCACACTAAATATTGCTCTAATATCAGTCCAGACATATGCCAAGGACAAGGACTTTATAGTCATTGTTCAAGCAAAATGAAATTGCAATAGCTTCAGCCTTAAAGGTGCTACGAGGAACTTTTAAATATTTCTGAAACAGTCTAATTTTTCCTCTGATGATCATAAATTACATGTAACAGCAAACGAGACCATCAGTGCAAAGAATGCTATTTTCTATTTATATAGTTTTCTTCATGCGTTTGTCGTGGGTATACGCTCACCCAGGAACAACAAGCTGGGTAGTAAAAACACTACCGCTTTTGTCCAAAGGGGGGCGCTAGAATTAACACACACTGAATGTTCCTCGGAGGACCGTTCTACGCACAAACAGCTGAGACAGATACAAATGTCAAGCTCGTGAGATCAGGCTGGTCTTACAAGGCAACAGACCCCCTCTCCCCCTTCCCCCCTCCCCTCATCGAGGCTATAAATAAACTCACGTGTTTCAACCTTTAATAACGGCTGAAATGACCGGGCTTTGTTGACAGAAATTAAAACAGTTTTCATTTGCGTTTGAATAAGATTGTGTGGAGTATGTGTGTGTGTGTGTGTGACTGCCATTACAGTATGCTTGTTTGTATGTCTATTTGTCTGTCTTCCTGTCTGTCTGTCTGTCTGTCTGTCTGTCTGTCTGTCTGTCTGTCTGTCAGTCAGGCCTGTATCCCTGCAAGCAAACTGGATTTTATTGCTTCATCTCAAATTATCGTAGCCTTAACGGGCATGTTGCTATAGCTATGTTGTCCCCCTTTGTTTACATACCAGTTTACAGAGCCTAGGCTGAGTATTAACACTGGATTGTATTCAGTGTACACACAGTATAGACAGGTAGCGGAACATGAGGAGATATTCACTGTTTTTGACAAAAAAAAATGATCTTGACAACAAGCGTTCTCCAGAATCACTGACTCCACCTTTAATATGATCTATCAGTTGTTTACCTTGTGATTCTGACTGACAGGGAGTTGTTTTGTTTATCAAACAGTTAAAGGTCGTCAGTCCTCGGCAGGATTCTCAGTCTGCAGCCGAGCCAGATAACTCATAACACTTTGATGTCGTTTGTCTTTTAATTCTCTCATTTTTCATTTTCAAAGAATATCTGACTGCAGTGAGATACAACATGTACGAGATATACAAAATGTGCAAATAGTCTGAGTCTTTATTCACAGTAAAGGTTGATTTTAAAGGGCCATAACTCTCTTTTTTACTCTGTTAAACAATGACTAAGCATTCAACTGAAGCTTTGTTTAGACAGACACTGAATTAATTATACTTAAAATTATACTGCAGTTAGAATTGAGGGTTTGGGGAGGTTCTGGTGGTGTAGTGGTTAGCCCCCCCCCTCTATAGAGTCTCTGTCCTCTTCACAGCAGACCCGGGTTAGATTCCAGCCCGGGTCGTTCTCTGCATGTCATTCCCCTCTCTGACACATTTCATCTCTGTGTCCATGCAGTGTCAATAAGGCAT
>NC_137231.1:33975106-34007606 GCF_949987685.1 Ammodytes marinus
TTTATTTTCTGAATCCTGTGTGTTTTAGTTTAGCTGTGTGTGTGTTTGTGTGTGTGTGTGTGTGTGTGTGTGTGTGTGTGTGTGTGTGTGTGTGTGTGTGTGTGTGTGTGTGTGTGTGTGTGTGTGTGTGTGTGTGTGTGTGTGTGTGTGTGCTTTAGTTTAAAGCAAAAATACTTCAGCTTCTTCTCTCGTGTGTATTTTTCACAAAACAAAATATATTGGAGAGAGACTCTAAGGAGATGAAAACATCAAGTGCAATGGCTGATCTCAAAAGCTATAGGAGGCCAGTGAAAACGGTGAAGCAACGTTTATACTCTCTATACGCTCTGAGGTCTGCAAACAGCTTATCTCTGGATGTGCCAAACAGCAGGCTTAAAACTAAAGGCGATCGTGCATTCTCCGTGGTTGCCCCGAAACTTTGGAACAGCTTACCACACCATATTCGCTCATCTGAGTCTCTGGAAACCTTCAAATCCACTCTTAAAACTCACCTTTTTTTTCACAGGCTTTTACGTTTTAATGAATTGTTTTGTGTCGTTGCTGTAAGTGTTTTTTAATGTGTGCTGTTGTATTTTAATTTATGTATTTTATGTAAAGCACTTTGGTGAATGTAGGTTCTTATAAGGTGCTATATAAATAAAAGTGACCTTGACCTATAGAACAGACACTGCTTCTGTAAATATGACCAGTAACTAACACACACACACACACACACACACACACACACACACACACACACACACACACACACACACACCAAACAAACACAGACGCACGCAAGCACATACACACACACACACACACACACCAAACAAACACACACGCACGCACACACACACACCAAACACAAACACACACACACACACACACCAAACACACACACACACACACAGACCCACACACACCCACGCACGCACGATACTATTCAATATGCCAGGAAAATATTTAGTTTGTCCCAATACATGATGCCAAATGCAGTACGCCAAAAAATACCCAGATCCTCTACTATATCTATGTACTTTTCAGCAAACGAGACCATCAGTGCAAACTTAATGCTTGGGTTGCAACTTGCCATTAAAGGTGCAGTGTGTAATATGACATCATCAAGAAAGTTCTACAAAGTTCTAGAATGCAACACTCCCTGGGTAACCCCAACCCTTTTGAATAATGACAGAAGCTACAGTGGCCTTCAAGGACAAGAACAATTCTAAATTTTAAACAATGCACCTGATGACATTCCAACTATGACACTTTCAAGATGGCGGCACTAGGCCTTGGTCCAAAATATGCAGAAATATGGACATACTGTATATGAGACCCTTTCTAAGGGAAAAATAAATAATTCATTTTCATTCATTTTTTTCAGCTATTATGCACTAAATTAAATGTACTTATGGATATTATAATTACTTTCTACAAAATCTGCTAGGAAATAAAACCCAAAATTCTACACACTGCAGGTTTAAAGGTGGAGTCAGCAATCCTTGAGAACGCTTGTTGTCAAAATCACTTTTTTTTTAAAAACCTGTGAATATCTCCTCATGATCCATATTGTGTATGCTGAAGAAAATCTGTTACAGTAATACACAGCCTAGGCTATGTAAACAGGTATGTAAACAAACAAAAGGGGCCCAACTGTAGCTGGCAACATGCCCATTTAGCAACACTTTTAAGCTTTCATCAATACATATATTGCTACATATACACTCAACAAAAATATAAACGCAACACTTTTGTTTTTGCTCCCATTTTTCATGAGATGGACTTAAAGATCTAAAATTCATTCCAGATACACAATATTACCATTTCTCTCAAACATTGTTCACAAATCTGTCTAAATGTGTGACAGTGAGCACTTCTGCTTTGCATCTTGATGTGGCACACCTGTGAGGTGGGATGGATTATCTCAGCAAAGCAGAAGTGCTCACTATCACACATTTAGACAGATTTGTGAACAATGTTTGAGAGAAATGGTACAATTGTGTATCTGGAATGAATTTTAGATCTTTAAGTCCATCTCATGAAAAATGGGAGCAAAAACAAAAGTGTTGCGTTTATGTTTTTGTTGAGTGTAAATGTAACTTTTGTCATTGCGGGATGATCATTTGAAGATAGAGAATTAAAAGTTATATTCTGATAGAACAGATTTCTCCTTAGTTCATTCTCTTTGTAGCGTCTGTTGTGTCGCTGTGACATATTACTGCAGGATTTTTTAATTTAGAATCAGTGTGAGAAAAGGGTGATTTGTTTAAAGCACTGAACACACACACACACACACACACACACACACACACACACACACACACACACACACACACACAGACACATATGGGAGCTGCTCTGCTTTTATACTTATTTCACCGTGCGAATGTCTGTTGCTATCGAGCTGTTGTTAACGCTAGAACAGAATTCATCAGGGATCGTGATTCTTTGCTTTAAAGTTAATTTGCTTTGTGATTTGGCAGAAGAAAGCTGTCTGTGTGTGTGTGTGTGTGTGTGTGTGTGTGTGTGTGTGTGTGTGTGTGTGTGTGTGTGTGTGTGTGTGTGTGTGCTTGCGTGCGTCTGCGTGTGTGTGTGTGTGTGTGTCTGTGCTTGCGTGCGTCTGTGTGTCTGTGCTTGCGTGCGTCTGCATGTGTGTGTGTGTGTGTGTGTGTGTGTGTCAGCAGCTGTGTGGGTGTGAACAGAAGGTTGCAGGAATCACACGGGATCCTCAGTGTTTTTGTTTTATTGCTATTTTGCATGAAAACATATTTTCATTTATCAGGGTTTCTGAACACAGAAGCAGTGAAACTAAACTGCTTCTAAAACCCACAGCACAGACACAGTTAGCACAGGAGACATTAAAGTACAAGGTTAAAACTTGATGAGCTGCTTTTACATATTGTGCCACAAAGTTATATGAGTAGGAAGAAGTAATTCTGCAAGTCATACGCAAGTGTGAAACATTCCCTACGTTCCAAATCACATATTATTATTTATTTGTACTATTACAGACTACAGCTGACCATAAAACGTATGTAGTTAGTTAGCATGCAGTATGCTACAGTTTAATTGTACATTATTTATTTCATCCTAACATGGCGCCTTGATCTTGCCTCTTTGCTTTTATATCCATTTCATCGCTGGTTGTTTTCACTGGGAGGCTCAGTCCATGTGATTGTGGGTCAGAATCGCCCAAAAAGCTGCTGATTTCCACACTAAAAATCACGACCGGATGCAGTAGGCATTGGGTTATTTTTCAGCATTCTGCATCTGACCACTTGTATTGGGACATAACATACTAAATAGCAGGGAAGTATGGGGACTGGAACGCAGCCAGTTCACAGGGAAAATACAGTAATTATTTAACATAAATCATTTGTGCAGAAGAAGAGCGCTCTCTTTCTCTGTCTGTGCTTTGGACTTCACACACCAGTGCTATTTCATCACCGTATTCACACACACTCGACATGGCGACATTTTCTAGTTTTCAAAAAAACTGGGCAAAAAATCACTCTTAAATATCTGTGACTGCTCCGATTAGAGATATATGTCAGCCTCTCTCATCTCATCTCACTCTCTCTCTCTCTCTCTCTCTCTCTCTCTCTCACACACACACACACACACACACACACACACGCACGCACACACACACACACACACACACACACACACACACGCACACACACACACACACACACTTACTTTGCTATATCTGTCAAGCGTGTAATCTTTTATTGAGTCGCTACAGACTGATTTCTGGGAGTCACTTATTTCCCTGAGCGGTTGTAATTGGACCGTAATAATAAGAGGAGAAGAAGAAGAAGAAGATAAGAGTGTTAGAGGAGGACTGGAGTATTTCATTACTTGTTACCATGGAGATGACTTTGGTTAAGATCGTTGGCGAATTTAGAAAAAAAAAAAAAAATAAATTGTGTTATTGGGTGTTATGAGGAAGAGACTGGAGACTGGAATTTGTGTGTGTGTGTGTGTGTGTGCGTGTGTGTGTGTGTGTGTGTGTGTGTGTGTGTGTGTGTGTGTGTGTGTGTGTGTGAGGAGACGGTTTGGGATGTTGAGTCATCCACAAAGCAGAGTGGATTTATGATCCGACACAGGCATTTAAGTGAGTGTTTGTTACAGCTTAAATTGTGTATTTTGGAGTTATCTAGTGGTGAGATTGTAGATGTCAACGCTCCCTTGCTAACCCCTCCCCTTTTGAGGAGAATTTACAGAAGCTACGGTGGCCTTCAGGGACAAGAAGCTATAGTTACTAAAGATGGCATCATCCACCACTGCCTCAAGTCTTTCCACAATATCAAGTGATGAGGTGAAGATGTATTTAGTTATTTATTCTATAGTACTTGTTCTTCTTGGTCTTCCAACAGGTGCATTTCCCCAGGACGCCCACTATATATAAAAACGTGTAAAGCCGTTAAGTGACCAATATTTGATGTGAAGATTTCTGTTATTTATAGTTATACAGCGGCTTATCTCCCAAATTATCTTGCAAACAGAGTGGGTGCTCTGAGGAACTTTCAGTTTGTGTTAATTCTATCGCCCCCTTTGGACAAAAGCGGTAGTGTTTTTACCACGCCAGCTGTTGTTGCTGGGTGAGCGTATACCCATGAGAAAGGCATTAAGAAAAACTATATAAAAATATCATTATTTGCACTGATGGTCTCGTTTGCTGTGACATGTAATTTATGATCATCAGAGGATAAAATTAGACTGTTTTAGAAATATTTAAAAATTCCTCGTAGCTACTTTAAAAACTGACACACAAAGACAAAAAAATATGAAAAATAACACCCACGTTGACAACAAAAAATAATTCCCCCCTCCCCCTTTTTCTCCCTTTTTCACATCTTGTTAAAGAATAAAATACAATAAATAATTTGCATATTTTATAGACGCTGATCCACAGAGGAGTTAAAACATTTGAAAATTGGGGTTGCGTTCCGAATCGCATACTCTTTCTTTTTTCTATTCTACATACTACATCCGACGATAAAAAGAATCTAGTTAGGATGCAGTAGGCATACTATTGGGACATACTTTACTCTCTTATTTCATCATAACATTGCGCCTTGATCTTGCCTCTTGCTTTTATATCCGTCGCATCCCCGCTTGTTTTCATATGGAGGCTTCGTCGATGTTACGTCACTTCACGTGCGCACTGGATTGTGGGTCAGAATCGCCCAAATAGGATGCACTTTTCAACACTAACAATCTTGGCCGCATGAAGTAGGACATCCGGGTACTAAATCTGGCCATAAGAATCGGGACATCCTAAATCTTTTTTCTACATACTATATAGTAGAAAGTATGCGATTCGGAACGCAACCACAATTTCCTTTTGTTAAAAGAGAAACCATTGTTGTTATAGTCTCCGTTATGTTGCAGTGATTATACGTTTGTCATGTCGCTCGGTGAAAACTAATTATAGTGTTTGCACCTTCTGTCTTTCTCTCTCTCTCTCTCTCTCTCTCTCTCTCTCACAGACACACACACACATACACACACACACACACACACACACACACACACACACACACTAATAATAATAGAGAGATGTGGATAAATTGAGTAGGGAGAACAATTTTTAAAGTAGAGCTCCCTCTCTCTCTTTCTCTCTCGCTCTCTTTCTCTCTCTCTCTCACAGACACACACACACACACACACACACACACACACACACACACAAACACTAATAATAATAGAGGGATGAAGATAAATTGATTTGAACAAAGGCATTTTTAAAGTCTAGATATTGTTGTTACTATAGTGGAGGAGGATACTTTAATAGAGTCTATTTTAATGTCTGTAAACTGCTGGGTAGCTTCTTTATTTTTCTGCTGACACACACACACACATACACACACACACACGCACAGACATAGACACGAACGCACACACACACACACACATGCAGACACACACTCACGAACGCACACACACAAACACACACACACACACACGCACACACACTCCCATGCACGCACACACACACGCGCACGCACACACACACGCAGGGACACACTCATGAACGCACACACACAAACATACACACACTCACGCGCACGCACCAGTTTGTAAACGCTGCCATACTGAGAAATACCGAGAGAGTTTTGTGGAGCTGATAATAGGCTTGATCAACTTTGTGTCGACTCATTTGGCGATGGCTTGAATGCAACCAGACATTACGCACTATTGCTTTAATGTGTATCAGCACTTGTTGTAAACGTGTGATGTTGACTGACAGGAAGTTGATTTTCGGCCATTCTTTTATATGAAAAAGTTACGCAAAAAGTTAGAAGTTACGCACTTTTGCTTTAAGTTTTTGTAATGATCTTTTTTGTTCTTGCCTAAGGTGAGCCCATGTAAACAGTTTTTGGCAGGTTTTTTATTATATTAAAAAGTTACGCACTACAGCTATAATATGAAATAGTTACGCACATAGCTTTAAATACCCATAACTAAAACCTCTTGTTTGTTTTTTTCCTTCCAGGGTGAGCCCATGTTCACGGTGCCTCCTCCCCCTAGTCAGCCCCCTTTTCCTCTAGGCCATCCCGCCACCCCACCCCAACTCATGTGTTAATGGCTTGAATGTAACCGACATTCAGATATATGAAGAAGTTACTCACTATAGCTTTAAATATTCTTAATGAATTATCTTGTTTTGCCATCCAGGGTGAGCCCACGTTTATGGAAAAGTTACCCACTATGGCTTTAATGTGTGTATTAGTACTTGTTTACCTTGTGACATAGATGGAGAGAGGAAGTTGGTTTTCGGCCATTAATTTATATGAAAAAGTTATGCAAAAAGTTAGAAGTTACGCACTATATAGCTTTAAATACTCATAACTAAACCCTTCTTGTTTTCTTTCTCTCCAGCGTAAGCCCATGTTTATGTGTTAGTACTTGTTTACCGTGTGACATAGAATGAGAGGAAGATCGTTTTTGGCATTCATTTATATTAAAAAAAGTTACGCGGTTTAGCTTTGATATAAAAAAATTACACACTAAAGCTATAATATGAAAAAGTTACACACTATTGCTTTAAATATTCATAACAAACCCTATCTTGTTTTCTTTCTCTTCCCAGGCTGACCCCATGTTCACGGTGCCCCCTCCCCCCTCCCCGGCCGGCTCGAGCCCCAAACAGCTCCAGGGTGTGAGGACGCGCTCGGTGGGAACCAACACCCAGGATGGAGCTCTGTCTGGGGCCGAGGAGGCAGAGACACTGGGCCCCTGTCAGCCAGGAACCAGCGTCAACCTGGAGGGGATCGTCTGGCACGAGACAGAGGAGGGTAAGGAGAAAATTATTATTATTTTAGCCACTTTTTATTTTGTTTTTTTTTGTTGAATTGTTGATTCTTAATTTCTTATCTTATTTTATCGCATTTTCTTTAACATAGTCAACTATCCATGAATATAAATATGCTGTAAATGGCCTGTAAACCAGGAATCAGTGTAATCTGGAGGGGATAGTCTGGCATGATTTGATTTGATTTGATTTGATTTAGTTTATTTCAGACATCCACATACAAAACAAAATGAAAAGCATGGAAATACAATAAATATGCCTGAAAAGGAGCAGGATGAAGTATACACTTATTTAATCCTACCCCTTTCCTTAAAAAAAATTAAAAATCAAAATATTTATTAAATAAAAAAATAAATAAAATAAAAATAAAAATAAAAATAAAAATAAAATAAAATAAAACAAAAACAACAATTATATTCGCTTCTCTTATCTATATTCTCTGTACTATTGGCGATACTATATTTGCCAATTAGACAGAGGAGGGTAAGGAGAAAATTATAATAATCTTACATTTAAAAAAAAAATGTATTTCAATTTTTTTGTGGCATTTTTCATGCTTTATTTGATAGTGCAGAGAGACAGAGATGCAATGCGTTAAAGAGGGGAATGACATGCAGAGAACAACCACGGGCCAGACTTCTCTCTTCAGCTACTTTACAAGGAAGAAAGGCAGAGAAAAGGAGCGCTTCTTTTTCATAAGCATGCTTCATTTTACATATATAAAGCTTCGGGGTCCTTGAAAAAGTCAAACTTTTCTATTGAAAGTGCTGGAAAAGCCCTTGAATTTTACTCTTTAAAAATATGTATAAAACCCTGAGAATATGTTAGTCTTGCCTCAGTCAAGGTTAAGACTGTGGAATAATGCACCAGCAGCTTTCTGTCTGATCTGTGAACTTCACTTGAGTTTGAAGAAATACTTTTGGGTTTTCCTTGACGTTTAGAAAAGCACACACACACACACACGCGCATGCACGCACGCACACACACACACACACACACACACACACACACACACACACACACACACACACACACACACACACACACTCCCTCTCTCTTTTCATAGTGGTTGTCCTTGCACTTCAGCCCATTTCTTCCCAAACTCTCCCAGAGAAAGTGACATTTTTTAGCAATGTTTTTCGCTTTGGTGCATCTCATTAAAACTAAAGATGGTGTTGTTCTGTAACGAGGGATTCTTCATTTAGAAGTTCTCTGTGCTCAAAGCTGAGTCAATAAGAAGAAACTTTTCAGGGTTCACTCGTCGGCCAGTTGTTGGTTTTTTGAGCAAATAATCTGAACTACTTTCTTGTTGAGATTTTAAACACATTCTAAAGGCTAAATCAGGGGCGCCCTTAGCTCAGTTGGTAGGGCGTCCCCCCCCCCCCCCCATGGGCCTCGGCCAGCAGCGGACCCGGGTTCGATTCCAGCCCGCGGTCGTTCTCTGCATGTCACTCCCCTCTCTGCCCCATTTCAACTCTGTCTCTACACTATCAAGAAAGCATTAAAAAAAAAGCCAAAAAAATATCTTTAAAAGGCTCAATCAGTGAATCGAGATGTCATCATGAACATTTGACAGTTGATTACTGACATTAAAACAATTACTTTTGAATGATCAGAATAATATGTATTATTATTAAGTTCAAGTTCCAACATTTGTGATTCCTTTGATGAATAAAAACGTACTAAACTTGATAAAATACACTATAAGCCTATAGACTATATAACTATCTGTTTTAATGAACAGAGAAACTGCAGAAACCAAATGGATGCAGTGCTCAGTTTGAGAGGATAGAATAGAGGAGGCAGAGGTGTTTGTATTTGTCTTTATGAACCGGAAGAAATGTAAAGATTTAGACAGAGAAATACATAGAAGGATATAATAGACAGAATTAGAGCTGCAACGATTAATCGACAACTATTTTGATAATCGATTAATCGTTTTGAGTAATATTTTAATAAAAAATGTCCAAATTCTCTGATTTCTGCTTCTCAAATGTGAATATTTTCTGGTTTCTTTAATTCTATTATGACAGTAAACTGAAATATCTGTGTGTTTTGGACACAACAATACATTTGAGGACGTCAACATGGGCTTTGGAAAATTGATCAACGTTTTTCACCATTTTCTGACATTTTACGGACCAAAACACTAATCGGTTAATAATCGATTAATCGAGAAAATAATCGACAGACTAATCGATTATCAAAATAATTGTTTGTTGCAGCCCTAGGCAGAATAGATCATATGCGTCAGAGAGAGAGAGAGAGAGAGAGAGAGAGAGAGACAGAGAGAGAGAGAGAGAGACAGAGACAGAGAGAGAAATACAAAGAGAAACAGATATCTCCTCTCTTTCATCCCCCCTGCTGCTGTGGGACTACTTAATGCTCCACAGGCGTAGGGATATCAGCAGACAGCCGGCGTAGGGATACGAGTGGAGGGGGTGAGACGCCGGGAGAATGTTAATTAAGCAGAATACTAATTGGAGAGAGGGAGAGAAATGTGCTCACTGCAGGAGACCACCATTGTTAATCAGATGCTGATTGTCTTTGTGTGTGTGTGTGTGTGTGTGTGTGTGTGTGTGTGTGTGTCTGTCTGTCTGTCTGTCTGTCTGTCTGTCTGTCTGTCTGTGTGTGTGTGTGTGTGTGTGTGTCTCTCTGTGTGTGTGTCTGTCTGTCTGTCTGTCTGTCTGTCGAGGATGGTAAATTATTCCTATCCTATGTTTTGCATCTATGAAACATACATATGCTTAAAAAAAAAAATCTCACGTAATTTAGACATTTGCCCTTAAAGGTACAGTGTGTAATATGATATCGGAGTATTTTTCCATCATGTTGTTGTGCTCAATAAATTCACCCAAAACAATACTTCTTCTGCACATAGCCAGAGTTAGAATAGTGTTTGTAGGGGTGCTCCGGTGGCGTAGTGGATAGAGCGTGTACCATATTGGCTCTGGCCTTCGTTGCAGTGGTCACGGGTTCAAATCCGACCCGTGGACCTTTACTGCAGGTTATCCCCCCCCTCTCTCTCTCTCTCTCTCTCTCTCTCTCTCTCTCTCTGTCTCCCCATTTCAACTCTGTACTGTCTAATAAAGCTTGAAAATGCCAAAAAATTATCTTGAAAAAATAGAAAATTGTTTGTCTAAACAACATAATTAGGATAAACATTTGAGTACTATGTAAATGTAAAGTGGGCGGAGGAGATTTGTGTCAGTGTCAACAACCTACGCACTGATTAGAATGTGACTCACTGTGTGTGTGAGTGAGTGAGTGAGTGTGTGTGTGTGTGTGTGTGTGTGTGTGTGTGTGTGTGTGTGTGTGAGACTCGCGCTACTTTACCATCACAAGAAAGCAGAAAATAAAGAGGCTTAATAACCAGCTTCCAGTAGGATTAATATGTGTTTTTTTTATTATTGTTTTCTGGAGAACGCTTGTTGTCAAAATCAGTGAATATCTCCTCATGATCCGCTACCTGTTTGTACTGTTAATACACAGCCTAGGCTCTGTAAACTGGTATTCAAACACAGGCTATGTCAACAAAGGAGGTCCACCATAAAGGCCAGGACACACCAGCCCGATAATCGCCTTCGTCAAAAAAAAAGACGAATCTGTTTGGTGTGTGCCGTGACGTCGGCCGACGTAGAGGTCGTCGGGCTTGTTTTGAGCCTGTCGGCCGACCGTCTTTCATTTGGAGCAATTTGATTGGTGGAGGGCTAACGAATCAGTGAAGCCCGGAAGTGAGGCGGGTAGCACAAACAGCTAACAACAGCTAGCCATCGTTTTAATGTGTTTGTTCGTTTCGTTTTGAGAGTACTCACATGCATCAACCCTTGTTGACTGCTCGACACCATGCTTGACACTCTCTGCTAAAAATTGTGCTCTTATGGTCCATAAATATAAATACGTATTTCTATCTATGTTTATGCTCTAGAGAGATGTCCAATCATTTCCGGCTTTCGTATTTTTTCGGGCCACAATACAGATTAGCGCCGCCTGCTGTTGTGGAGACATTACGTCCCGTCGTCTCGGTGTGTTCTTTGGCCCCGACGGGAAGACTGGAGCTTCCTGAAACGGCCGACTCCATTTTTTGCGTAGTCGGAATATGTCGGACTGGTGTGTCCTGGCCTTTACATGCCAGTTTACAGAGCCTAGGCTGTGTATTAACAGTACGAACAGGTAGCGGATCATGAGGAGATATTCACTGATTTTGACAACAAGCGTTCTCCAGAATGACTCACTCCACCTTTTAATGATACAACTTTCTACAGAATATTCTCCTGATATGAACTCAGACATTATGATGAAATCTGCTGAGCGATGGAAGTCACACACACACACGCACACACACACGCACGCACGCACGCACGCACGCACGCACACACACACACACATACACACACACACAGAAGGCTCTGGCAGCTTCCCAGGAGGAGACATGAGACTATAAATAGAAAAACTGTCAGATTATGTCACTTTTCACATTTCATTTTTCAGGCTTGAGGGGCCATGAGTGTGTGTGTGTGTGTGTGTGTGTGTGTGTGTGTGTGTGTGTGTGTGTGTGTGTGTGTGTGTGTGTGTGTGTGTGTGTGTGTGTGTGTGTGTGTGTGTGTGTGTGTGTGTGTGTGTGTGTGTGTGTGAGTGAGTGAGTGAGTGAGTGAGTGAGTGAGTGAGTGAGTGAGTGAGTGAGTGAGTGAGTGAGTGAGTGAGTGAGTGAGTGAGTGAGTGAGTGAGTGAGTGAGTGAGTGAGTGAGTGAGTGAGTGAGTGAGTGAGTGAGTGAGTGAGTGAGTGTGTGTGTGTGTGTGTGTGTGTGTGTGTGTGTGTGTGTGTGTGTGTGACCCTAAAATGGGGACACTGGTTGGAGAATGAACCAAAGTTAAAGGCGTTTTCACAGCTATAGTTGGTTTGCTTTGGGTTGAAATTGAATCAGAGATAAATTTGAAATGACATAATTTACCGATCCAAATTCCATAGTCTGTTTATTTATTTCTTATTAAAGGTGCTCTGAGAAACTTTCAGTGTGTGTTCATTCTAGCGCCCCCCTTTGGACGAAAGCGGTAGTGTTTTTTACTACACCAGCTGTTGTTCCTGGGTGAGCGTATACCCATGACAAAGGCATTAAGAAAAACTATATAAAAATAGCATTCTCTTTGCACTGATGGTCTTGCTTGCTGTTACATGTAATTTATGATCATCAGAGGAAAGATTAGACTGTTTCAGAAATATTTAAAAGTTCCTCGTAGCACCTTTTAATGGTAGATTGTTTCACTGATCGACACACACACACACACACACACACACACACACACACACACACACACACACACACACACACACACACACACACACACACACACACACACACACACACACACACACAGTCTTAATTGAAGAGGAGGGAGTGTGTGTGTTTCAGTCAAACGTCGTTTTTAGGCTTTTAATGCGTCAGAAATTGGATTTGCTTGTCATTGCCGCCGGCGCATCACAGAACGCGGGGTTAATGGCTTTCAAATGTCAGACTAAGAGAGTGTGTGTGTGTGTGTGTGTGTGTGTGTGTGTGTGAGAGAGAGAGAGAGACGTCAATTGTCAGATAAGGGACTCAATTTTTCGTCCTAAAAACTGAAAACCTGGCAGGGCTGTATTTTTCCCCTCAGATGTTGCAGCTTGTAACAAACAGTTTAAACCACTTCAGGCTACAGACACTTCAGGAAAAAACATTGTTTTTATATAAAGCACTGGTCAATTTAGAGATTTTTGTTTTGTCTATTTATCTTCCATAACATGTCTTCTTTCATAAATCAAAGGTCCATAATGTACATGCAGGTGTTTATTTGACTAAACCTTGTCTGTTTGCGTCTGTATATTTCTCCTAAACAACCATCTTTAACGGACATTATCTCAACATTATTTTTTTTAAATTCAATACTCTGAACCAAATATATCAACTTCTAAAGCACTTACATCAACTAAACTGTTAATAATAATTCTCAGCACTATTCTGAAGGTTATTACAGAAGGATTTGTTCATATGTTGTTCACTCTCTGATACAAAAAAAAATGTTTTACAAAATATAATAGTTTCAATATGTCAGTAATTTGAATTTTTAATTTTATTTATTTTTTTCAGACTTATCAAAAACAATACAAAACAAATGAAAAGCATAAAAATACAATAAACAAAATGTATGTTTAAATGACTTCACAAAAAGAAAACAAATGATCTGTATTGATGTGATATGCCTGAAAAGGAGCAGGAAGAAGTATACACTTATTTAATCCTACCCCTTTTCCATAGTAAAAAATAAATAAAAATATTTATTATATTCGCTTCTTGTATTCCATATAATCTCTATACAATCTATCTACACAATTGGCGATACTATATTTGACATTAACGATCTATACATACATACAACTTAATATACTGTCAGTAATCAACTGGCAAAGTTTCATGATGATATCTATGAGTTAACATTGTTTTCCCTATTCTGCAGTGTCTCTCCAGTATTTCCAAACAGTGTGCCTCTGTGATTTACTGCACATTAGGGTTGTGTTCCGAATCGCATACTTTCTACTATATAGTATGTAGAAAAAAGATTTAGGATGTCCCGATTCTTGTGGCCAGATTTAGGATGGTTAGAAGTACCCGGATGTCCTACTTCATGCGGCCAAGATTGTTAGTGTTGAAAAGTGCATCCTATTTGGGCGATTCTGACCCACAATCCAGTGCACATGTGAAGTGACGTCACATCAACGAAGCCTCCATATGAAAACAAACGGGGATGCGACGGATATAAAAGCAAGAGGCAAGATCAAGGCGCAATGTTATGATGAAATAAGAGAGAAAAGTACGTCCCAATAGTATGCCTACTGCATCCTAACTAGATTATTTTTATCGTCGGATGTAGTATGTAGAATAGAAAAAAGAAAGAGTATGCGATTTGGAACGCAACCTTAGTCTTTTCCTCAGTTTAATTTGTTTTCTCATTAGATACAACTGGGAACAGAAGAAATTGGATGTTTTTTTGCAGAGCTACTAAGGTTGAGACAGTATGTGCAATTAAAACTAAGAACAGAGTCTGAAGGAGGCAAAGAGAAGGCGACATTCAGACAGACAGACAGACAGACAGACAGACAGACAGACAGACAGACAGACAGACCGACAGACAGACAGACAGAACAAGAAAAATATAACAGATACGAAAAAAGAAATAAATTAATAATAAAACTAGTAAAAATACAATTTAAAACCCAATGCAAAATACTAGACACCGTTTACCTATCAACCTATGAGCTGCTGTCTATGATTTGCGGATTGTTATTATTATTTTCGATGGTGTTATTTGTTTATTACGTTTATTTTTCCTGTCCTTATTGACCATGTTACCTGTGTTGTCTCCAGGTGTGCTGGTGGTGAATGTGACGTGGAGAAAGAGAACCTACGTGGGAACTCTGTTAGACTGCACCAAGCACGACTGGGCCCCTCCAAGGTAAACACACTATATACACTTTGTTTACACCTGTTTACACCTGTTTACACCTGTATTTGTACCTGTATTTCTATACTAAATATAACATACTTAACTATACAATTAAATACAATACTACAATTAAAGGTGGAGTCAGTGATTCTGGAGAACGCTTTTTGTCAAAATCAGTGAATATCTCCTCATGATCCACTACCTGTCTGTACTGTGTGTGCACTGAAAATAAATCCAGTGTTAATACACAGCCTAGGCTCTGTAAACTGGTAAGTAAACAAAGGCTATGTAGACAGAGGGGCCCACCATAGCTAGCAACATGCCAGTTACAGAGCCTAGGCTGTGTATTAAAACTGGATTTCTTTTCTGCGCACACACAGTACAGACAGGTAGCGGATCATGAGGAGATATTCACTGATTTTGACAAAAAAGTGATTTTGACAACAAGCGTTCTCCAGAATCACTGACTAAGACAGGCCTTTTATATGCATTCTGCCTCACTTTTATGTGGTGTTGTTCCCTGTTTCCTCTATGCTATTAAACCACTTGATTGTTATTCTAATTGGCCTTTATTGGCTGGTGATTGTTTATTCGATTAAATGAAGAGAGCAATTATTATTTTCATTCTAAAGTGTTTGAATGTTTTTAGAATTACACAAAGCGGCTGAATTGTCTGTGTGGCTGTCAGTTGTTGTTCTCTGGTGAGCGCTTATGTCTACTCTGTGTGTGTGCGCGTGTGTGTGTGTGTGTGAGTCTACTCTGTGTGTGTGTGTGTGTGTGTCTGTCTGTTTGTGTGTGCGTGTGGGTGTGCTTGCGCGCGTGCGTGTGTGTGTGTGTGTCTGTGTGTGTGTGTGTCTATCTGTCTGTTTGTGTGTGCGTGTGGGTGTGCTTGCGTGCGTGCGTGTGTCCCAGCCTGCGTATGTGCGTGTGTGTGTGGGCGTGTGTGTGTACCTCCTGTGTGTGTGCGTCGTGTGTGTGTGCTTCTGCCTGTGCGTGTGCTTGTGTGCCTGCCTGCCTGCGTGCCTGTCTGCGTACGTGTGTGTGTGTCTCTGTGTGTGTCTCTGTGTGTGTGTGTGTGTGTGTGTGTGTCATCCTTTAAAGCCTCTCCACTGTTTTACAAATGCGAAAGTGTTTTTTTCGTAATTACCGTGTGGAGTATGACAGTCCCTCCTCGCCTGTATGTAAATGACTGCTCTGTTGTCATGGCAGTAACGGCTCAATCTCACACACCGGCCACTAAATACTAAATTGCTTTTTTTTCTCTCTTTCATTCCTGTCAGCGGGGAACGAACGCTGTGTTTCAAATCATAACAGAATAATACAATGTAATGAAAAAACGCTTCTACTGACGATGAGGCAGTTTTGTTAGTCTTTGATTGAAATTGGTACGGAAAGATGAAAGATGCAGTGAGTGGTTATATGAAAAGTACAAATTATGAAAAACACAATATAGATTTAAAGCTGCAGTGTGTAGAATTGTGGGTTTTATTTCCTAGCAGATTTTGTAGAAAGTAATTATAATATCCATAAGTACATTTAATTTAGTGGATAATAGCTGGATTTTTTTTAAGAATTATTATTTTTTCCCTTAGAAAGGGTCTCATATATGTCCATATTTCTGCATATTTTGGACCAAGGCCTAGTGCCGCCATCTTGAAAGTGTCATAGTTGGAATGTCATCAGGTGCATTGTTTAAAATTTAGAATTGTTCTTGTCCTTGAAGGCCACTGTAGCTTCTGTTATTATTCTAAAGGGGTGGGGTTACCCAGGGAGTGTTGCATTCTAGAACTTTGTAGAACTTTCTTGATGATGTCATATTACACACTGCACCTTTAAAATAATAATGTTTTAAAACACATCTCTTCAGACTGCACTTCGACTAAATTAAAAATAAATAATTAAAAAAAGGCGCTTGTTACATCTCCATGTAGCACTTACTTCTGGCACCTTGTAGTTTGTTTTATTTGCAGCTATAGTACTGACATGATTCCTGTTGTTCTGAGTTTGTACCTTCATGGTTGAATGCACTTAATGGAAGTCGCTTTGGATAAAAGCGTCAGCTAAATAAAATGTAATGTAATGTAATAATTTAAAATTTAAAAAAAATATTGATAATTGAGCTTACAACTTTAATTTGTATTGGTTGTTAAAGCAATCACTAAATAACTGCTTGGAAAAATTCCCCAAAATTCCACACACAAGGACCTTCCCCCCAATTTTGGATCCTGGATAGTCATTCACCCTTTTTCACCCCAATTCAATTCCCCTGAAATAGAGCCATGAGAACGACCAATAACCTTGAAATACCAAAGAAAAATATTCAGTCAGACGTCCCGGCCGTTTCAGTGACATTCATGGGACACGATAACGTTTATTAAAAGAAAAATGCAATTACAAACATCATAGGAAAAGTGAGATATCATCATTTTAAAATCACAGGGGGGGGGCGGGGGGAGAAAGGCCTTTTCCCAGCATGCTTTGCGGTCAGTGCTATCATAACGTTGATTAACACACTAGACAGTTTGTCCAAGGTCAGCATGTATTGGTAGAATATTTAAAACCAAACAAGTCCTCTGTAGTTGTGTCGTAATTATTGCAATAAAGGCCATTAGAAGAAAATGTGTGTGTGTGTGTGTGTGTGTGTGTGTGTGTGTGTGTGTGTGTGTGTGTGTGTGTGTGTGTGTGTGTGTGTGTGTGTGTGTGTGTGTGTGTGTGTGTGTGTGTGTGTGTGTTGAAAGATGTTAGGTTCAGTGTCTAGATAAGAAAATAAAAGGGTAAGACTGTGGATAAATATAAATTGGTCAAATGTAGGGTTTTTGATATGAATAACAATGTGTGTGTGTGTGTGTGTGTGTGTGTGTGTGTGTGTGTGCGTGTGTGTGTGTGTGTGTGTGTGTGTGTGTGTGTGTGTGTGTGTGTTAAGAGGCGAGTCTGGAAAGTAACATCAAAAGACTTCAAAGCAGTATGGGACGTTATGTGAATACAAAAATGTCTCCGTATCTAATACAGAGATAAGTGGATTGTACAGGTTTTTTTTTTCTATGTTATCAAAGAAGTAGCAGGCTGCTCTCTACATCAGTTTTTTTTCAGTTATCCTTGACGTCTGGGTAAAGTGTTTGGAAAGAGCCTTGAATGATAATCTGTTATCTTTCAAGGTTTTTGTCTGTGTTTGTGTCTGACGGAACAAGAGTTCAATTCGGAACAAGTTGTTCTACTGCGGTAAAAAATATGTTGACGGCAACAGCATAGAGACTAGACAAACAGCCAGCAGGGATTTAAAAAGAAAGCTTTTTAATTAACAACAACAATGAAATTACACAATATATGCAATGCAAAATGATATGGTTTAATAATATGTAATATTTTTCTCATTCTCTGTCTCTGTTCCAGGTTTTGCGAGTCTCCCTCCAGTGACCCTGAGTTGCCCGGCGGTCGCGGTCGGGGCAAACGGATGCGTATGGCCATGTCCGACCGGCCGTGCGTCGACCCGGGGCCTGCCACCAAAGTCCGGGGTCTATCGCAACACCGAAGTCGCGGGGGTGGAACCTCTGCTCCCATCCACAGCAAGGGACGCAGATCAAGCCTGAATCTAATCAACAGCAACTGCCGAACGCAATCTTCGTTTTTCACCGTTGACGACGTGAAACCAACCAACAGCCAAACCTCTCTGTCCTCTGGCAAGCGAAAGAATAAACCGCCGGCGGATTTGGACCTAACGATGGTCTCCACCGAAGAAATTAAGAACGGGAACGGCAAGAGAATTCGAGCGAAATCCCGAAGCGCCCCGTCGACTCCGCAAGGCAAATCCGACCCTTCGTTCATGGACCCGGGCGGAGGAGGGGGGTGTGGGAATTCGCCGCCCCCTCCGCCGATTCTGATCGACTGCCCGCATCCGAACTGCACCAAACGCTACAAGCACATCAACGGCCTGCGCTACCACCAGACGCACGCGCATTTGGAGGCCGAAGAGCAAAGAAAACCGGAGCTAGAGCCGATGAAAGATGTCGAGAGTGAGGATAGACTATCGGACTGTGAGGATTCCTTAAGCAACATGACGTATGACCTTTCAGAGACGAACAACAACACGAATAACAATAGTTCCAACAAGAAACCGGCCCCTTTATATAAGGTAACCACAGTGGGGTCGCCTAAAAACAGACGGCTGCTATTGAGTACAGACCACAGCCCCACGACAAACTCTAAGACCAGAAGAACCTCTATCTTGAAAGACGGGCTCATTGACGACCTGAGCAACCTGCCAATCATCTCCAACATGACAGTGGTTCTGGAGAATTGCATGGTCCCAGATAGGAATTCCACGGTGGAGATGCCCAAGCTTGAAGCGGAAGGCTTGATCGACAAGAAGGGGGGCGCGTGTGACAAGGGCAAGAAAGCGAACGGGAAGGTTGAGAAAATGTCCAAATCATCGCGGACAAACCGGCCGATTGCTCCGGCTCCCGCTCCTCCTAAACTGGTCGCGATACCCAACACCAACTCGACATATCCGACTGGCGCACAAGATACTGCCAGCTCACCCGTAGCAGCTGTAAGCGTCGCTAGTAAAAATCTTCCCTTGAAAGCCATCAAACCAAAGCTGAACATCGTTGTGGAACAGACACTCGTCAAAGCTACCGTGGTGACTTGTAGTAAAGAGACGAGGAAGAAAGAGAAGCGGAGGTTGAAGGACAAGCATAATAAAGATGCCCAAACTAGGTCTACGCCCAATGGTGACAGCAGTGGCGTCAAAATTGAAGATGGTGGCAATGTTGGAAATGGATGTAGTGGTTCGAAAGTCAAGGAAATTTCTGGAAGTCTTCTAAAGGAGCATCTGAGCAAGCAAGATGTTATGAACGGTCTCACGGAAAGCCAGGAGAGCAGGATGGCTAGTATCCGAGCCGAGGCCGATAAAGTCTACACCTTCACGGACAACGCTCCGAGTCCTTCCATCGGTGGTTCGTCGCGGAATGATTCGGCCGGCGGAGTTTGCTTGGCAACGGGAGACGGCAACAGCAAGAACAACAGCCCGGCGTATTCCGATATCTCAGACGCCGGGGACGATGGCGGATCTTCGGAATGTCGCTCGGAAGGTTTAAGATCAAAATCTGGGTCAATTTCGGCTTCGTCATCTTCCGAGGTAAGCTCCAACGGTAACCACTGTAACCCTGTTAAGACCCCACCATCTTCAACTGGGCCATCACCTAAAGACAATCCCCAATCTCCTTACTACCATGGCTACGAACCGTACTACCTGCAAGCTTACATGCAGTCAGACAGGCAGAACAATACTGGCAGTAGCGGTGGAGTTGAGTTCCACAAACGGTCTTCAATTGACAGCAAAGGAAAGGATAGAAAGGAAGAGGGGAAAGAGGATGATAAGATTTGCTCCTCACATGAGTTTTCGGACTTGAAGAAAGGTGAAGGGCCGCCGCAATCTCAACTACAACTCGCGATGAGTCAGACGCAAACCGCTTTGGCGCAGTCGCTGTACTACGGCCAGTACTCACGAGGACTATACATGGACCAGAAAATATTAATGGCGCAGAAATGTTGCGAGAACGCCAAGCAGAGAAACGAAAGGGGACAGGTTATAAGAGACAGTGGTGATGATGATACTAATAAACATATAATCGGGGGTTCAACCGGTGGAGGTGGACCCATGCTAGGTAAAGCAAGTCAAGACGGCGCCAAAGGAGGTTGCTGTTCGAAGCCCGTGCTGACGTACGTGGAGATAAACGAGAGAGGGGAACGGGGCGTAAAGGCGATTCACGGCGGGATGTCCGTGTCCGACCAGCACCACCAAGTCTCCATGAAAGACTGCGAGGAAATCATCAAGTCACCGTCCTCTACCTCCTCTTCCAATTCTTCCCTCCACAACCCAAACAGTCAGACAGACCTGGACTCAAATGTTTCCTTTTCCAGTGTAAGTTTCTCGCTCTGTCTATAACCTTCCGCCGCCACCGAAGCCGCTACATTCAGTGTTGTTTTGGGGGTCGGGTTGGGTCTGCTTTTAAACCAACTGCTGCTGCTGCTTTAAAAGATTAATCGCACATTGTGTCACAGTCAAAACCATTAGGTGCTAGTAGCAAAAGACCGTAAGGCTTTTGTGGTGCTGTAGGTTTGACTACCTTGACGTCCTACTGCAGTCAAAATTATTTGGTTTGGTTGATTTGATGGACGCAGATGTTTTTAGTGTTTAGCTGGTAAATGTAAAAACATCAAGAAACATGTTAAATACTTAAAGCTGTAGTGCGTAACTTTCTGTCGCCCCCCCCATGAGGAATTCTGAGTAATTACAACAACACTGTCGGTCGGTGCATCTACATGAGGTAAAGCCTTCAGTGGTCGCGCATTGGAATCTATACCTTCTGCTTTACGTCCAGGTTTTTTCTTAGCAGTAGAATCAACAACTGAAACAGTTCTTGGGCTCTTCTTGGGATTTTTTTGGGCGATGGCTTGAATGTAACCGACATTCATTGATATGAAAAAGTTACGCACTCTGGCTTTTAAGTGTTGCTTTTCATACGAGCTGCTTTTTTTTAAAGAAAGCTTGTACAGATTTTTAAAACCATGTCATCTTATGATGCAGTTAACGTAACGCTAACTCTAGCCATGCTGGGTAAAAATTTAAAAAATACTGTATGAATGGATTGAATGAAAGCCACGTTCGTTTGGAACCGGCAAAAGCTGTATTTTCCGGTTCATTTTGGCCCTAAATTCAGCAGTTGATGTATGAGATTTTGATCGTGTCATTGAAAGAGGGACGTCACGCTTTCTAAGATCATCCCACCTGCCTGTGAATGGCCGCCTGCTGTTGAAACTGCTGTCGCCATCTTCCATCAACATCACTTTTATAGAGCCGGTGATAAATGGTCTTGTCTATGGTTCTGTGCACTCCAATACACAGTGTTTCCCCTATAGTCACTCGGCAGCGGTGGGCCTTGAAGAAAAATGTCTTAAAATCTAGCCTTTCTTTCCCCTCCAAAAAACTCAAAACGGCTATCATTTAGTATGAAGTAGGGGTTTAGTTTTAAGCCCTACAACTGGCCATGTTTTCAAAAACTGGGACAAAGACTTGACTTGGGACTGAAGTTGAACTGATTCCCCCCAAAAATGCCTCCCACCCACCACTGTTTAACAAAGCATTATAGGGGAAACACTGCAACCACCAACAACTATAGCACCAACACTTGTTGTCCCCCCCAATCGATCTGTAGCCCTCGGACGGCCCTGCCTGGACTCACTGCATCGCGCACAGCAAATATTCCTCCACGGAGCTACAACACGGAGAGGAGGCCGAAAATGGTGAAGCGGACAGGGGCAAAGAATGGCCATTGACGACCCTGGAACCAAGCCAACCTGGTGCTAAGATGACTTCCGGAGGGGATGGGAAGAAAGCTAGAATCCATGCCCACGACCTGCCACCGAACCTGGACACGGATGATTCGGATAGGCTGGAGGGGCTGGATGATCAAGGCCAGGAGTCTTTGGGAGCGCTGTCCGAAGAGTCCCAAAACGCCCGGGCCGCGGTGTCGCCTCAACAGCCATACATCCAGTACCAGCAGCACTCGTCCTACCAGCCCTACCTGGCCATGTGTGAGGGAAGTGGGGGCGCTTACAGGGGGGTGTCCCCAACCCTGATACACAACTACCCAGGTAAGAGACAGAATCAAGGCTTTGGGGTTAAACTTATAGGAATAGTTTGACATTTTGGGAAAAACATTTAGGGGCCACTCACACTTAAAGGAATACTTCACCCGTACGGAACCGGCGTTCTATCATTATAAAATAACTATTATAATATAATGAATGAGGTTTTTCTTCCCTCAGTCTTCCCTCAGTCTTCCCTTGGCCCAGCTGTCCTGTTAATCCTAGCAGTAAGGAAACTGTAGGGTTAGACAGTGAGACCATAAAACACTCTTTCTGCCTTTTCTCAGGCTAAGATGATCTGATTTCAATTTATTTTGCACATTTATACTAAATAGGATCTCCGAGTTCAATACACCTTCATATTCCAACCGGTGAAGTAGGTCTTTAACCCTGTTGATCCGTGCTGTGCCTAAGCATGATCGCCATAGTTTTAGTTTTCCTTGCATAACATTAGAGGGCTGACTCAAACTTTAGGCTACATTTCTTATATATTCATTATTTATTTAGTTTTTTCAAATGTTTCCAAAAGGTATGCACGTAATGAAATAAATTGCACTTCAAGACCATATGTTATTTTCAGGTTAGAAATTGTAATTTGGGTTTCTACTAGAAACCGTTGTCATGATTGTAGTGTCCAGAAAAGCATTTATAGAATATTGAACAATTAGTTGCTGCTTCACTCACTCACTCACTCACTCACTCACTCACTCACTCACTCACTCACTCACTCACTCACTCACTCACTCACTCACTCACTCACTCACTCACTCACTCACTCACTCACTCACTCACTCACTCACTCACTCACACACTACATGACAGAATTAAATATTGACATAATTAAATATTGATATTGAAATATAAGCAACAATATCAATGTTCTTCTTACTGTTGATGTAGAGCTCTCAGAAACTCATTGGCATTATATTCGATAGCATGTCATTGTTCATGGGTGATAGTGTGTATTTCTCCATCTGGTCTTGCTGTATTGTTAAGTGCTGTGTAAATGTGTACGTGTAAATGTGTCCACCAGGTTTCCACTACCCTTTGTACGGTAAGACGGCGGGGCGGGAGGAGTCAGAGGTGACCCCACCCGGCAGAGGCGTGGTGGTGAACAAACCGAGCAGCAACGACTCAAACTCCAACTCAGCCATGGAACTACTGCAGCAGCAGAGCCACCAGTACCACGGGAAATCCCCTGCTGTGAGAAGATACACACACTACACTGCATCATACACACAACACACTGATATTTCCTAGTGAACACAAAAACACACACACGCGCACACAGACACACAAAAAAACAGGTTCTGTGTTTGGATCCCCCGTCTCCCCGCCACATGTCCAAGTGTCCCTGGGCAAAGAGACACTGAACCCTAAATGTCTCCTGATAGTTAGCTGCTTGCACCCTGCGTGGTAGCTGCTGCTGCTATCGGTGTATGGATGTGTGTGTGAATGGGTGAATGTGTACAAAACAATGTAAAGCGCTTTGGGTCTGTGAAAAACCAGGGAAAAGAGCTGTATATACGCTATATACTATTTAAAGTATAACACACCGAAATGAACCTGGTTGGTTTCACCACACAAATATAACATAAAAATAATGTTTAGTGAATTGACTGAAACCAAGTTATGCCAGAGTCAAAGATGTGTGAATGGTGTGTTTGTGTGTTTGTGTGTTTGTTGCAGCCCGGTGAGAAGGGTTCCCCCGAGGGAGAGAGAGAGACGGAGCGAGAGAGGAACCATGTGTCGTTCGCCCGTCACCTGCACACACACCACCACACACACCTGGGCATGAGCTACAACCTGCTGGCCGGGCAGTACGACATCTACCAAGGTATGACTGTTTGTTTAAGACTGTTTGTTTATGTCTTCTGGTTTGTATGTCTTGTATCACTTTGTGGTTCCTTGTATTGTCTCACATAAAATAAAATCTTAAAAAAATATATAGCCTATAGCCTATATTTAAATATATATATATAAAATAGAAAAAGGTGTGACCACACAACCACCATTTAAATGAGTTCTGTCTGCACTATTAATAAATAATAAATTCAAATGGTTCTACCTCAAGCTCATATTTCAGATCGGTTTGTCTTGACAGTTAGAATGACTTACTGAAGAGCTAAGCTGAAAAAAAAGCTTGACAATTATTATTGTATATAAAGTAAGTCTATAATACTTGAGTTCATGTACTGTGTTACTTTCCATTACTGGTTTTTACTAAGGAACTTGTAGTTTGTGTTAAATTCTGGCGCCCCCTTCGGAGAAAAGCAGTAGTGTTTTTACTACGCAAGCTGTTGTTCCTGGGTGAGCGTATATATACCCATGACAAAGGCATTAAGAAAAACTATATAACAATAGCATTCTTTGCACTGATGGCCTTGTTTGCTGTTACATGTAATCTATGAACGAACACCAGAAGAAAAATTTGAATGTTTTAGAAATATTTTAAAGTTCCTCAGAACTAATTTAAATAATATAGTCACTCAAAAAGCTTGTGTCCATGTACTGTGTTACCTTCTACCTGTGGTTACCATCTACAAGACTTTGACATTTTTCTCGTGTTTCAAGGGGAAAACTGCTGTTGCATGTTGTTGACAAATGTATTATTTATTTCATACATTGTCCTCTTGTGTAAAAGGCCAGTGGACTCCAGCAGCTGCAGTGATATATGGAGTTGATTTGTTGGATGAATGAATACGTGTTTTGTTGTGTCTGTCTGTCTGTGTTGAAGGGCTGAGCTCCAGGTCTCTGGTTTCCAGTCAGCAGGTGTCAGGTCACTCCTCCACCGGTCAGTTTAACACACACACACTTTAACCTGTTCTACATCACGTAGCCATGCTCCTAAAACAGAGTCTTCCTTCATAGTTGAAATTATTGCTTTAAATTAATAACGGGCTATGGAATTTTGGATTTTTTGAGGAGGATTTTGGATTTTGCTCAGTTTTCCATTTTTCAAAGCGATACCTGAAGCGCTGTCTTTTGATTGATTTAGTTAACTTCTAGTCTGTCAGTTTAAAACGCTGACTCTCTCTCACAACAAAAAGTCTCATGAGTATCAGTAGCAGCTGGCAGTTGTTCATTTTTCAGCACACAATCATTATCTTTTTTGAGATACGCAAAGATAAACTTTGTCTGGGTCTGAAAAAAACCATGAACTTACTATTCCTCTGTTTCCAAGTTGATCTAACTTTTTATTTAAATTTTTTTTCTTACAGTTTTTTCTCTAATTAGTTGTTTTTAAGATGAAACTGCGATTTCCAGCTTGACATTTTACAAGTTTGAAAGAGGATACTAAAGTAAAGATCTGATAATGTAACGTTGACCACCATCTCACAGTAGCTTCCACAATTTTTTCGAGTGCTAATTTTGGTGTAAAAAGTGTATAAAAATGTGCCTGAATATCCTGTTTTGTTTTGTCCTGTTTGTGTCCACAGACAGCGAAGGGAAGAAGTAGTGTGTCCATGTGACGCGGTCTCACATGAAGAAGATTAATCAGACATCAATTCCATGGTGTTCAATAAGCTTCGCCTCGCTCTCAGAGGCAGACAACTCAAATCAACTAAAAGAAAAATCGAAAAATCTTTAAAAAAAATCTCTTTCATTTCTTACTAATGACTGAGAGCCCACCTGTTTTATAACACATCATATTGGGGGAGGAACTGTAAAGCCGAAAGCAAGAGCGAGACCCCCCCCCCCCCCCCGCCCCCCCCTGGACCTTTTTAAAAGGAAGGAATTAAAACTATATCTGTATAAATCCAGGCAACTTTTTTCCAAGCTTTCAGTTTTGCGCTGCGTATTAAAAACTCAAAATCCCCGAAAAGTTGGTGCTTCAACTTTATAAAAATGCACATTTATCGTAGTGTAAAATGATGACGATATGATTGAATGTACTGCTGATGACCTACTGTATCCCAATAGGGTTTTGTATTGGGTGAGAAACAGCATTAGGAAGCTAAAGAGTCTTATTAGGGCGCATTCACACTAGGCCCAGTTGATCCGTACCGTGCTTATAAGCCTGATTGTGTCCCCCCTTCCTTTCCCTCACTCACTCACACTGCTTCAAAAGATCCGGGCCTAGGCACCGTTGCTTCCGGCCAATACGTCACCATGTATTTAATATGCGTGTATTATTTGTATCTGATTTTGAAATTTTTATCCAGTCGAATTTGCAGCAAAAATGTTCAGGCATATATATGGAATATATGGTATGGTACAGAATCTGTATTGCCTAGTGTGAGCGTGCTTGAGTATGGTACGGAACACTTTCTTTTTCACTACAAAGTATTATATTGACAAGTTCCTCACAATAACTCACAGGGAATAGCACTTATACATTTACAAGTCATGTATATGCTGAGCTTTAGGGGACAAACATACAGTACTTAGGCACGGTACGGTTCAGATAATGGCCTTGTAGTGTGAATGCGCCCTCAATATCTTTATTTACTACTGAAGTGGTCCTCCTCCCTCCCTTACATAGTGCTGCCGCTACACAGCTCCGGAAAAAAAATGAAGAGACCAGTCTGGATTGTTCTTCAAATCTTCATCTCTACATTACTTAATGGAAATGCTCTTTAATGACAATATTTTTATCGGGAAGAATTTGGTAGAAATGTTGTCAGTAGTTTATAGTATAAAACCAAAATGTTCATTCTACCCAAACCTATAAATAGTCAAACAGAACAAGAGACACTGAACATTCGGAGTGGTCTCTTAATTATTTTTTTTCCAGAGCTGTTTATATACATTTGTATTAACTAACCTAACGTGTACTTGAGCGTAAACCATGTTGATTGTATTTGTCTTTTGATGTGAGAGTAACATCCTTCACATTGACCCACCCAGTGCCATGTAGGAAACCAAGTTGTGTATATACTATTCTGTACAGATTTCAAAGGCCGAGCACAGACTTGCTTTATTCGTAAAATATCGTCTCGTTGATATATGTCCATCAGCATTGCAAAGGGGAGCAGCGGGCGCACATAGCATTATGGAACAACCAGCAACAACAAATAAATACAACCAATGTCTGTCTGTTTGTTTATGAGGGGTGAGTATAAGCTAATATAAAAAGCTATTGAGTTGATTTGGTTACAGCTAAGGGTTGTTTAGTGAATGTTAGCCCCAGATTGTAGCTATATTGTGAAATCAGCATTTTTTTTTTATTTACAGCTATTATGGAGTCAGATATGGGTCAAAATTCAAGCGCACAAATAATTTTTTACTTATAAGCGATGTATTTGTTTTCATTTTAAACGTCACACTCAAATTCAACAACTGAGAGGTCATACAGTGAAATGCAGCTTCACTCACTTAATGGGGTAGCCTGTAGCTTTCTCTGTCTGGTGGAAAGATAAAGGAATTGTTGAAGTTAGTCAGTCGCACTTCGCTAAAAAGATTTAAAGTTTACTTAATAGAATTTCCCCAGTGTTGATTTATTTCTGTCTCATTTTTACGGACTTTCAAGTTGCGTAAAGGAGTTACAGCATAAATAGTCTTTGGGTGTAGCTACAATTCAATTCAATGCAATATTTTTTTTTATTATTATTTTTTTTCAAATAACAGCTCAGATAACAGAAAAATAAAAGCTGGAGAACCATCTACAGCATAACATTAAAAAAACACTGGAATTGTCCTTTATGTATCTTTAAGTATCTACTTTACGGTTCATTAACTTTGTTTCGTTTATTTATTTTACAAAAAAACTAAATGTATTTATTTATTTTATCTTTTTTTTGTTAATTTACTTTGTTTTGTTTATTTTATTTTATTTTTTTATCATTTTTATTTCTGTTTTCAGTCATGTTTGAAATCAAAACATAAACTAGAGTAACAAATCTACCTTCAGTGATATTAAACGGAGTCCCGAGTCCCACAATCGCTTGCCGCTGCTCCCTTTCCTTCTACAAGAGAACTAGCTCAGTGCAGGGCCGCTGATACACAAAGTGGTTTCGACCAAATACCAAATCTCTACAACAGTTGGGCTGTTTTTGGTGCTTCTTTCAGTTAACAGCCCTGCAACATCTATCCTAATATTAGCTGAAGTCATTCTAGCAACGTGTAAGCTATTTGGATATTTGGATTTGGTTAATTTGTTTTAGATATATTCAATTATTGCAGAATGTTTTGACCGTTAAGGACAGTCCCCAAACTTAAAAAGCAATCCCAGGAGTCTGCGGTAAAAAAACAAGAAGCAATATCAACCTAATTGTCTTCACAAGCTGTTCTTAGACAGTTCGCAGCACTGACAGTGAAATGAATTACATTTTGAAGTGGCTCCTTTAAAGGTGCTCCGAGGAACTTTCAGTTTGTGTTCATTCTAGCGCCCCCCTTTGGACAAAAGTGGTAGTGTTTTTACCACGCCAGCTGTTGTTCCTGGGTGAGCGTGTACCCATGACAAAGGCATTAAGAAAAAAACATATAAAAATAGCATTCTTTGCACTGATGGTCTCGTTTGCTGTTACATGTAATTCATGATCATCAGAGGAACAATTAGACTGTTTCAGAAATATTTGAAAGTTCCTCGTAGCACCTTTAAAGTGAGGTGCTCTAATTGTATATTCGCATTGCAGCAGTAGCCATGTCATTGTTCTTTACGTGGTGAATTTACTGGGTCACTGGAAATAATTAGATCTGCAAATTTGTTTAAAAATGTACAAGTTGTGTGAGATTTAAATAATATTTACATAGCCTATAACACTCAAATTGGTTCAGAGAATTTAAAAATGGCGCATCTTTGTCTATCAATGGCTCTGCTTCACTCAACACACAACAACACCTTACCTGCATAGTATCAGTGCTCATTCTATTACTTGAATATAGTGCTATATGAACTCTGTTTACAAAATGCTGTCATACTTTGGGACACACACACACAGACACACACACACACGCACTCAGACACGCACACACACACACACACACAGACAGACACACACACACACTCTCTCTCTCTCTTTCACTCACACACATACACACACTCTCTCTCTCTTTCTCTCTCTCTCTCTTGCACACACACACACACACACACACACACAGAGACTGACACACACACACACACACACACACACACACACACTCTCTCTCTCTCTTTCACTCACACACATACACACACTCTCTCTCTCTCACACACACACACACACACACACACACACACACACACTCTCTACTGTCTCATAAAGGCCGCCTGGTTCGTCCCTGTCCATTCTCATCCTTGTGTATTCGGTTTAAAAACACTCTGTAAACATAGAAACCTGCTGTTGCTTTTTTGATACTGTATATGCCTTAATTCATATGTTTGGCAATCATGATTAAAGGATGTTTATATACATGTGTGTGTCTGTGGAGTTTTCTCTTTAGAGGTGACACTAGAAAACCAAGATGCTTCTGCCTTTTTTTTTTCTATAGTACATAAACCAACAACAATTATGAACAGAAAGAGAAACATAGATTATTATTATTATTATTATTATTATTATTATTATTATTATTATTATTATTATTATTATTATTATTATTATTAATAGAAATATATTTATTGAGTTTTTTTATACAACACACACACACACACACACACACAACTGCACCATAACAAAAAGGACATACAAAAAGAAAAAAAAAAAATCAAATTCATCCCATGTTCTCATCAGTCATGATAGTATGGTTCCCAGAGCTCAACAAAGTCCCTCCGCTTGCCCTTAAAGCCCTACTTCACCGGTGGGAATATGAAGGTGTATTGATTGAATTCTGAGATCCTATGTAGTATAAATGTGCAAAAAAATAGAAATTGCTTCATCCTAGCCTGAGAAAAGGCAGAAAGAGTGTTTTATGGTCTCACTGTCTAACCCTACATTTCTCTTACTGTGATGTCACAGAATTCAATACACCTTCATATTCCCACCGGTGAAGTAGGCCTGAAGTAGATATTAAACAATATACACTCACCGGCCACTTTATTAGGTACACCTGTTCAATGGCTTATGATAAAGTGGCCGGTGAGTGTAAGTCAATCATTCCAGTCCAATACAGCTTGACAGATCTTTAATCCACATTGCCAGTGTTGGAGCGTCCACATTTTTCCAGCAAAGTGCAATGGCCCTCCTTGTTTGAAGTAAACATAGCAACGGTATAGAATTGATGCTTTATTTATAACAGTACAATAGACAAGTGTAGGTCTCTTCTGTAAATATATTAAATGTATCATAATTCTTATTTACGGTATTGATAATTCCAGCATATACTGTAACATATATGACCATGCGTAACCCTAACCCTATCATAGAGTTTAAAGTTAATATTACAAAATATCTGCATTCTTGTTTGTTTTACTGTTTTAGCTTGAGCTAATATACAAAAATAATAATTTGTTAATTACTTTTTCTTTTTACTAATCTGAGTCTGCAAAATAACTAGTCTTTTAAAGCTGTTTTATAAATGTACAATATAGGCCTCTGGAAAAAATAAACAATTATCCCTAAGTAAGTACAATATAGGCCTACTTGTATAGGCCTACATACATTTTATTTTGCAAAATGGAGTATGGTGTATTGGTGTATAACAATTAATATATTTCATTTATTCAGTTCTGTCGTAATAATAATAGTATTTTATATTTTATCAGCTAAATTATATTGCGGTTGGTAAATAGGCCTCACTCTGCAGTTCCACCTCCCGCCGACAGAGGGCGCTGATCACTACAGCCTCTACGTCATCCGCATCACTTCCGGATTCAAACCCAAAATGGGTGGCGCCAAAGCTTGACAACAAAGCGTCAGTTTGGTTTCTCGGTTGCAGTAACGGACAAACACTGATTTTTCCGAGCAAACTGAACACTCAATCATTAATTTAACTTTCTAAATCAAGCTAATAACTCTGAATTAACGTAACGGAGCGTGTCAATTTGTATATAAACTAGCGGAGATACTTTACAAATGTCGCCATGGCTTCGAAGACGGATCAGCTACTTATCGTTGTGTCCATACTAGAAGGTAAGAGGTTTAAAGTTGATAAAACAAGACACATTTCAACAATAAAATGCGCTTTTAGACTCTTTTAACAGTGATATAAGTGTCTTTAACATACTATATTGTTAGGACAGTTACGTAATAGCATTTATAGGCTTTTCTGTAAAGCCGAAGCTGTCACCTATAAACTACCTGTTGATTTTTTGTTATGCTAGTTTTATTTATCTGCCTGTCTGCCTGTCTGCCTGTCTGCCTGCCTGCCTGCCTGCCTGCCTGTCTATCTATCTATCTATCTATCTATCTATCTATCTATCTATCTATCTATCTATCTATCTATCTATCTGTCTATCTGTCTGTCTGTCTGTCTGTCGTTGTGTCCATACTAGAAGGTACGGGGTTTAAAGTAGTAAAAAACAAGACAAATGTAATAGTATTATATGTTTTATACTCTTATAGCACCAGTTAGGACAGTCACATTTGTATTTTATAACGTGTGAAGTAGCAGCTGTCTAAAAACTACCAGTTGATTCTTGGTCATGCTAGTTACATCTATCTATCTATCTATCTATCTATCTATCTATCTATCTATCTATCTATCTATCTATCTATCTATCTATCTATCTATCTATCTATCTATCTATCTATCTATCTATCTATCTGTCTGTCTGTCTGTCTGTCTGTCTGTCTGTCTGTCTGTCTGTCTGTCTGTCCATACTAGATGGTACGGGAATTAAAGTTATAAAAACAAGACCATCTAAATAATGAAATGTGTTTTTATACACTTATAGCACCAGTTAGGACAGTTACATTTGTATTTTATAACGTTTATAACGTGTGAAGTAGCAGCTGTCAAAATACCTAAAAACTACCTGTTGATTCTTGGTTATGCTAGTTCTATCTATCTATCTATCTATCTATCTATCTATCTATCTATCTATCTATCTATCTATGTATCTATCTATCTATCTATCTATCTATCTATCTATCTATCTATCTATCTATCTATCTATCTATCTATCTATCTATCTATCTATCTGTCTGTCTGTCTGTCTGTCTGTCTGTCTGTCTGTCTGTCTGTCTATCTATCTATCTATCTATCTAT
>NC_137231.1:34020106-34022606 GCF_949987685.1 Ammodytes marinus
GGAGCCTTGTTTGAGACAGTTATTTGTCGTCATAAATGACTGATAACGGGGCTGAACCATCAAAGAAAAAAAAGAGAATGCAATGAAGAAAAGCGAAAAGGGAGAGTGAGTGATAGGCGGGCGGGAGGACGTTGCCAAGCAACGTGTATACAATTTCACGAGAGCGAAACTAGACTGCTAAATGAATGAGCGGTTGGTACTAACACAAAGTTTGCTTTGCTTCACCATCATCAGATAACCATTATCTGAAATAGTCATTATTTACATTAACAACACAAACACATTACCTCATCGTGATCCATAGTCTACTAACTGCCGTCTCTCATTCATTCGCTTTCTGTGAGGACACAGCTCCGTGAGAGAGAGAGTAGTTAGGTGACGCTGCTGAATCAACTCATTGCAAGCAGGTGTGTGTACTGACCGGCATTAGTTGATGCAGTGTCAAAACCACTCTCACGGAGCCGAAAAGAGTCCTCACACTTTCAACACACGAACATGCACTATATTGCGCCCTTCTCAGTCCACGCTCACGCGCCTGGCACGAGCATTTGCGACAGCGGGCGTCGTAAAAATACTACCGCTTTTGTCCAAAGGGGACGCCAACGTGCCATCTTACTCGTAGTGCCTTTAAATGAAAAATGAAATGAAATAATAATAGTGACTTCATTCAGGGCACAATGGATGGTCCATAGTACAGTGAAAAAATGAAATTAAAAGTTGCAATCAAATATAAATATAATTAAATCCTTAAAAAGTCACGTGCTACTGTTAAAGGTGCAGTGTGTAATATGACATCATCAAGACAGTTCTACAAAGTTCTAGAATGCAACGCTCCCTGGGTAACCCCAACCCTTTCGAATAATAACAGAAGCTACAGTGGTCTTCAAGGACAAGAACAATTCTAAATTTTAAACAATGCACCTGATGACATTCCAAAAACATGGATTCCTCCATAAGACTTGCCTGCTCAATATACAAAATGTAATATTAATATTTGTAATTCTCCGCACAGGAGGATAATTCAGATTATTGGCAGAGGTGATTTTACACCAATGAGGACATAGTTATGAATGAGGATATTGATTTTAGCTAATAAATTACTTAAAATGTTACACAGTGTCCCTTTAAACTAACATTTCCATGATGTCCGCCCCTCAGACCGGGTGACAGAGTGGCAGAGTTGAGCTACGTAGCAACACTGGAAGATCTGGGGCTGGTGAAAGACAGAGAGGTCATCCTGTCTGACTCTACACAGGTCAGATAACTGTGTGTGTGTGTGTGTGTGTGTGTGTGTGTGTGTGTGTGTGTGTGTGTGTGTGTGTGTGTGTGTGTGTGTGTGTGTGTGTGTGTGTGTGTGTGTGTGTGTGTGTGTGTGTGTGTGTGTGTGTGTGTGTGTGTGTGTGTGTGTGTGTGTGTGTGTGTGTGTGTGTGTGTCTGTGTGTGTGCGTGCGTGCGTGTGTGTGTGTGTGTGTGTGTGTAAGCATGAATCAGATTGGCTAAGGCCTGTCCCTGACTCAGCAATGACATAACATAAATTTGGCATCTTCAAGAAAGCCCAAACTCTTGGAATAAAGTTGAGCAGGACTAAAAGTGCAGATTTTTGGATCTCCTTTTTCGTAAGGATGTTTTAGAATGAAGTGGAAACTGAGTGCATAGAGTTTCATGTTAATATTTGATCTTGACTGTTTTTCTCCTTTTCAATTCCCAGAACGATGAAGCGGTCCCCACAGAGCCTCCGGAAGCTCCCAGACTAACAGCACCCACTCTAAACCTGATACCACCCACCCAAACACCCACCCTAAACCCCTCAGTACCCTCCCCGGCCCCCTCTGCCCCTCTCTCTGCCCCCCCTCCCCCCAGGGAAACACTAGAGTACCGCACGGCTCTGGAGCTGGAGCTGTGGAAGGAGGAGCAGGAGGATCTCTTTGATGATCAGGTGAAAACACACAGGACATGATACCGGCTATTTCACTTTCCTATTGAGCAGTATTTACATTGTATTTCTATTATTTTCTATATATAAAATAAAACATACATTTTAATACATTTTTTTTTATAAATATACTTGTATCTTTTATTTTTATTTATAAAGATACATTTATATATAATTTATTTGTTTTTATAAAAAAATAATTAAAAATTAATTAATTTAAATGTATTTATATATTTTTTTATTAATGAATGTGTTTATTTATTTATTCATTGAGTCTTTATCTATTTTGTTTTCCTAATTAGTTATTAGATATTATTAGAATATATATTTGTTTGTACTATAGCACAAGTACAAGTCTATTTTCATTGTATTGAGCAGGAGGATCTGTTTGATGATCAGGTGAAGAGCACAGGATATGGATACTTAATCGTGATTAATTGCATGACTGTCCATAGTTAACTCATGATTAGTCGCAATTTTTTTTAATTTGCTCTCTTCAAGGAATACTTCACCCATATGGAACCAGCGTTCTATCATTATAAAATCACTATTATAATATAATGAATG
>NC_137231.1:34025106-34028670 GCF_949987685.1 Ammodytes marinus
GTGTGTGTGTGTGTGTGTGTGTGTGTGTGTGTGTGTGTGTGTGTGTGTGTGTGTGTGTGTGTGTGTGTGTGTGTGTGTGTGTGTGTGTGTGTGTGTGTGTGTGTGTTTACAGATAGCAGACGGAGAGAGTCGCTACAAGCAGCTGGAGAAAGAGTTCCAGCTCTACAGAGAACAACAGAACGTCAGACCAGAGTTCAGACTGCAGTCAGAGGTCAACCTGCTAACACTGGAGAAGGTACACACACACACACACGCACACACACACACACACACACACAGACAGACAGACAGACAGACAGACAGACAGACAGACAGACAGACAGACAGACAGACAGACAGACAGACAGACAGACAGACAGACAGACAGACAGACAGACAGACAGACAGACAGACAGACAGACAGACACACTCACACTCACTCACTCAGACACACACAACAATGATCACACACACACACACACACAGACGCACACACACACACTCACTAAAGAAGCATTGTTACATTTTTATTTTTTATTTAACGTCGATAAATAGGCAATTATTCCTCAATGTATTTTGCGAAAATCTATGTGATTAATAATCTTTTTGTAAGTCCACACGTGTGTAACTTGTGTTGTTCTTCTTCTGTGGTCTTGTTCAGGTGGAGCTGGAGAGGAAGCTGGAATCCACCACTAAGTCAAAGCTTCACTACAAGCAGCAGTGGGGCCGCGCCCTGAAGGAGCTGGCTAGGTTTAAACAGGTACGTTCACACTCACAGCCTAGACTCTGTAAACATGGTGTTATAGCTGGCCAGGTTTAAACAGGTACGTTCACACTCACAGCCTAGACTCTGTAAACATGGTGTTATGGCTGGCTAGGTTTAAACAGGTACGTTCACACTCACAGCCTAGACTCTGTAAACATGGTGTTATGGCTGGCTAGGTTTAAACAGGTACGTTCACACTCACAGCCTAGACTCTGTAAACATGGTGTTATGGCTGGCTAGGTTTAAACAGGTACGTTCACACTCACAGCCTAGACTCTGTAAACATGGTGTTATAGCTGGCTAGGTTTAAACAGGTACGTTCACACTCACAGCCTAGACTCTGTAAACATGGTGTTATGGCTGGCTAGGTTTAAACAGGTACGTTCACACTCACAGCCTAGACTCTGTAAACATGGTGTTATAGCTGGCTAGGTTTAAACAGGTACGTTCACACTCACAGCCTAGACTCTGTAAACATGGTGTTATAGCTGGCTAGGTTTAAACAGGTACGTTCACACTCACAGCCTAGACTCTGTAAACATGGTGTTATAGCTGGCTAGGTTTAAACAGGTACGTTCACACTCACAGCCTAGACTCTGTAAACATGGTGTTATAGCTGGCTAGGTTTAAACAGGTACGTTCACACTCACAGCCTAGGCTCTGTAAACATGGTGTTATAGCTGGCTAGGTTTAAACAGGTACGTTCACACTCACAGCCTAGACTCTGTAAACATGGTGTTATAGCTGGCTAGGTTTAAACAGGTACGTTCACACTCACAGCCTAGACTCTGTAAACATGGTGTTATAGCTGGCTAGGTTTAAACAGGTACGTTCACACTCACAGCCTAGACTCTGTAAACATGGTGTTATAGCTGGCTAGGTTTAAACAGGTACGTTCACACTCACAGCCTAGACTCTGTAAACATGGTGTTATAGCTGGCTAGGTTTAAACAGGTACGTTCACACTCACACACAGCCTAGACTCTGTAAACATGGTGTTATAGCTGGCTAGGTTTAAACAGGTACGTTCACACTCACAGCCTAGACTCTGTAAACATGGTGTTATAGCTGGCTAGGTTTAAACAGGTACGTTCACACTCACAGCCTAGACTCTGTAAACATGGTGTTATAGCTGGCTAGGTTTAAACAGGTACGTTCACATCTACAGCCTAGGCTCTGTAAATGCTCATGATGCTACGATGGACCCAGTTTAAACAGGCACATTTACAGCCTAGTTTCTGTAAACATGTTGCTATGGTGTGCTAGGTTTAAACAGCTACATTCACACCTACAGCCTAGACTCTGTAAACAGTCATGATGCTATGGTGGGTTAGTTTAAACAGCTACGTTCACACTCACAGCCTAGACTCTGTAAACAGTCATGATGCTATGGTGGGTTAGTTTAAACAGCTACATTCACACTCACAGCCTAGACTCTGTAAACATGTACTGGTGTGCTTCAGGAGGGGCTAGGTTTAAACAGGTACGTTCACATCTACAACCTAGACTCTGTAAATGCTCATGATGCTATTGTGCGTTAGCTTTATTACACCTTTAGAATATCGGTAGATTTTCTGTGTTTTAAACGTGACAAATTCCATTTTTCTATCAGTTACCTTGATTTTTTTTTTTTTTTTTTTTTTAATAAATTTTTCATATAACTAAAATGTTCCCCTTGACTAAATTTGAAAGCCTAGCACTCTTTCCTAGTTCAGGCCTCTGTGTGTGTGTGTGTGTGTGTGTGTGTGTGTGTGTGTGTGTGTGTGTGTGTGTGTGTGTGTGTGTGTGTGTGTGTGTGTGTGTGTGTGTGTGTGTGTGTGTGTGTGTGTGTGTGTGTGTGTGTGTGTGTGTGTGTGTGTGTGTGTGTGTGTGTGTGTGTGTGTGCTCTGACAGCTTCATATTTCACAGCAGACTTTAGTAGTTTTTCTGCGTTGATGACGGCCGGCGAGTTCTATAATCTGCTGCTAGAGACAAGATGACACTGTTAGGACATTGAGGTGTGTGTGTGTGTGTGTGTGTGTGTGTGTGTGTGTGTGTGTTAGGACATTTAGGTGTGTGTGTGTGTGTGTCTTGACATTCAACAGCTCTGTTTAAACACACAGAGGAGTGAAAAGAGGAAACCGAGCCGTTATGTGTCACCTCACCTCACACCTCGGGCTTAATACACCAGGATACACAGTAAAGTGTTCTAAAAGCCCTACTACCGTCCTCCCTCCTACATACTCAACATGTATATACTACATACTAAAAGCCCTACTAACGTCCTCCCTCCTACATACTCAACATGTATATACTACATACTAAAAGCCCTACTAACGTCCTCCCTCCTACATACTCAACATGTATATACTACATACTAAAAGCCCTACTATCGTCCTCCCTCCTACATACTCAACATGTATATACTACATACTGTCTACTTAACCATCCAATGTGTATGCGAGGTTCGTCAGACCGTTTACACTGAAGTATACAGAAGCAATAAAGAATAAAAAAAATAATTACGTGTTGTTTGAAAAGACGCAATGCATTGTGGGGCGTGTGTTGAGTAGGAAAAGTATCCTATCCATCCATACACAAAATCTTCCCGGAGTTAAGTACTCATCCAGGCATTTCTCGCCTACACAAACTCGCGTACACAACCGTCACATACTCAAATTGACTCGAAATTAGTATGAGTAGGACGTTAGTAGGGCTTTTAGTATGAGTAGGGCTTTAGTAGGGCTTTTAGTATGAGTAGGGCTTTAGTATGAGTAGGACGTTAGTAGGGCTTTTCAAAAACATCCTTTATCTTTTGACCTGCTCCCCTTGACTACCAG
>NC_137231.1:34033870-34036370 GCF_949987685.1 Ammodytes marinus
TAAACTTTCTACGCTCAATGTCAATGGAGCGAGAGATGTGAAGAAGAGGGCTTGCATTTTTGAGACTTTTAAATTGAAAAAAATGAATGTTATGATGTTGCAGGAGACCCATAGCGATGTTTTTAATGAAACAGACTGGAGGAGGGAGTTTGACGGACAGGTCATTTTAAGCCATTTTAACAGCACTAGTGCAGGGGTGGCTCTCCTTTTTTCAAGAGATTTTAGTCCTGTATCTCATGTGGTGGAGGAGCGGGTGCAGGGGAGAATGCTTGTGGTTAAAGCAAAGTATGAGCGTTTTAATATTGTTTTTATTAATGTGTATGCCCCTAATTCTGGCCCTGGCAGAGTTCTCTTTTTAAACGAACTCAGTTTGGTTTTAAAGCAGTGTGAGCCAGAGGACTATTTGTTTTTAGGAGGGGATTTTAACTGCACAGCAAATCACACATGTGATAGAAACCACCCAGAACCACATGCACCTTCTCAGAAGGCGATGCTATCCCTTATAAACACTCACAGTCTGAGTGACGTATGGAGAAAAATCCACCACAATACAAGACAGTACACTTGGGTCCACAGCAGAGAACGTGTTTTATCTTTAGCGAGGTTAGACAGGTTTTATTGTTTTACGCAGCATTTTAGCATTTTTAAGAGGTGTAGTATATGTCCAGTGGGCTTCTCGGACCATTCCATGGTTTTATGTGAGGTTTTTATTAAAAATCTTAAGAGTAAGTCTGCTTATTGGCATTTTAACACCACTTTGCTTTTAGATGCACATTTTAGAGAGGTTTTTATTTATTTTTGGAGAGGTTTTAGAGAGAGGAAGGGGGATTTTATTTGTTTAAAACAATGGTGGGACCATGGCAAAATACAGATAAAGCAGCTCTGTCAGCAGTACACTCTCAATGTTTCTCGTGACTTGGCCAAGTCTATCAAAGATCTGGAGGTTGATATAGTGGAGCTGCAGAGCTCCTCACAGGCCACAGAAAATGGAGGTTGTATTGAAAACCTCAAATCTAAAAAAGCCGTACTGGCAGACCTGCTGGGCACCAGAGCGCAGGGGGCGCTAGTCCGGTCTCGCTTCCAGAGTGCTGCCCTAATGGATTCCCCCTCCAAGTTTTTCTTCGGCCTGGAGCAGAGGAATGGACAGAGCAGGCAGATGCACTCGCTGCAGGCAGAGGATGGGCGGACGCTGACACACACTGCAGCCATCAGGAGCAGAGCGGTAGAGTTTTATGTGCAGCTTTACAGCAGTGAGTACCAGGAGGATGATGCTGCTTTTAACGCATTCTGTCAGGACCTGCCCACAGTGTCAGAAGAGACCAACAGAGAGCTGGAGGGGCCCCTGACTGAGGCAGAACTGTTTGCAGCCTTGCAGAGTGTGCAGGGGGGTAAGGCCCCCGGCATAGATGGTCTGCCCTCAGAGTTCTACAGAGCGTTCTGGACTGAGATGAAAGAGGATTTGCTGGGGGTCTTCTCGGAGAGTTTTGAAGAGCTCTCTCTCCCCCAGAGCTGCAGGAGGGCAGTGCTGACGCTGCTGCCTAAGAAGGGAGACCTGCAGCAGATAAAGAACTGGCGACCCGTCTCACTGCTGTGCTCCGACTACAAGCTGCTGTCCAAAGCCCTGGCCAACCGGCTGAAGAAAGTGATGGAGCAGCTCATCCACCGGACTCAGACTTACTGTGTGCCTGGCAGGTCTATTGTTGACAATGTGTCATTAATTAGAGATATTTTGGAAGCCTCCGGTTCATTGGGCTTAGATGCTGGTCTGGTTTCTTTAGACCAGGAAAAGGCTTTTGATCGGGTTGAGCACCGCTACCTTTGGAAGGTTTTACAAAGGTACGGCCTCAGCCCGGGTCTGATAGCTAAGATAAAGGTCCTGTACGAGAACATTGAGAGTGTGCTGAAGATAAATGGTGGTCTATGCAAACCTTTTAATGTCCAAAGAGGTATTAGACAGGGCTGCGCCATGTCAGGTATGCTGTATTCACTGTCCATAGAACCAATGTTGCAGAATGTTCGTGGTTTTATTGACGGCCTGTTTTTACCTGACATCAGCACAAATTTTATTTCATCAGCCTACGCAGACGACATCATCATTTTTATAAAAAATCAAGATGATATTGATAAACTGAGTAAAGTTGTTGAAACTTTTGGAAAACTCTCAGCTGCCAAGGTGAATTGGGCAAAGAGCGAGGCGCTGGCAGTTGGGAGGTGGGCTGCTGGTCTGCCCCAGCTGCCGGGGGGGCTGACCTGGAAGAGGGGAGGCTTCAGGTACCTGGGGGTTCATCTAGGGGATAAACAAACTGAAAAAAAGAACTGGGAGGGTGTGATGGAAAAGGTGGAGGGGAAGCTGGCAAAGTGGAGGTGGCTGCTTCCCCACATGTCATACAGAGGGAGGGTTCTTATCATCAACAACCTGGTAGCGTCCACCCTGTGGCACAGGCTCAAGTGCCTAGAACCCCCTGCTGGGCTGCTGAAAAAAATTCAGACGGTCCTATTA
>NC_137231.1:34051370-34056370 GCF_949987685.1 Ammodytes marinus
TTTCACACACACTGTAAGATATGTACACTCAACAAAAATATAAACGCAACACTTTTGTTTTTGCTCCCATTTTTCATGAGATGGACTTAAAGATCTAAAATTCATTCCAGATACACAATTGTACCATTTCTCTCAAACATTGTTCACAAATCTTTAAGTCCATCTCATGAAAAATGGGAGCAAAAACAAAAGTGTTGCGTTTGTATTTTTGTTGAGTGTATAAGAAAAACTTCTGTTGTTCAGCATGCATCCTTTAACGTGGCACACATGTTGAAGTTGTCAAAAACAGACAGATTTTGCAGTTAGTATTAACAATAAATAAATAAACTAAGATTGAGTTAAATGTCATTTCTTAATCTTAACCCAAAGTATCTCATGAACTTCTTACAGACGTTTCTTAATTTCAAAATAAAGTGATTTTTCTTTTTCGTGAGACATTTCTTTGAGTTTTTGGTTTGTTAGGTTTCACACTCTGTCAGTTACACTTTTCATATTATCAACATTATTATTATTATTATTAAAGCTTTAAACTCTCAGGCACAAAGACCTATTTGGTGTTCCTGTAATAACTGTGCTTTTTTTTTTACCCTCACTCATGTTAATACAAAGTGTCAATCAAAGGGCTAACGACACACACACACACACACACCACTATTTACACATCTGAGATCGTTGCCTGGACGACGGAGTATTAGGGAAAAATGTGTTTAAAAAATAAAAAATAAAAATAAAATTAAGAGAATAAAGTCAAAACGTTTTTCAAAATAAAATTAGTAATTTTACGAGCAAAAAAAGTCAGAGCTCAATATTATGACAGTCAGAGGGTAATGGTACAAGACAAAAGGTTGTAATATTACGAGAATTAGAGTTGGTTTATTAGGCTGTGTGTTAATTTAGAGAAAGAAATATCGTCTATTCCCCTGCATTCAAATCTAGAGCATCTTGTGAAGTTATAGTCTACTTCTTTCACAAATAAGAAAATGCTTGATTTTTTGGGCAAATCATATAAATTACTGTTGACTGTGTGTGTGTGTGTGTGTGTGTGTGTGTGACAGAGACACTGCCATTATAATTCTCTTGCCATTGTTTTGTTGGTTACAGTTGATACACCAATGAATTCCTGAATTAGATATATTTAATTGTATACACTTTTTTTCTCGTAAAAGTACAACTTTATTTTGGTAATAAAAAAAATTAAAAAATCCCAAATCGTCCCCAATACTCCGTTGTGCATATTGTGTTATTCCATCGAGTTGCAAATATACTCTGAGACGACACACACATCATGAGAACGTACTTTTCAAACCAGTAACATTTTTGCCCTTTTTGGATTTTAAAGCTTTTTGTGCCTTTAGATGATCAGACGTCATCTTTAAAATCATCTGAAATAAACAACAAACAAGAAAACTAACTTAAAGGCCTACTTCACCGGTTTGAATATGAAGGTGTATTGAATTCTGAGATCCTATGTAGTATAAATGTGCGAAAAAAATTGAAATCGGTTCATCCTAGCCTCAGAAAAGGCAGAAAGAGTGTTTTTTTTAACGTAAAAAAACGTACTTTGTAAATATTACTGTGATGTCACAGTAAAAGACATCACAGTAATATTTACAAAGTAAGTTTTTTTTAACCCTATATTTCTCTTTCTGTGATGTCACGAGAAAGAGAAATATAGGGTTAAAAAAAACACTCTTTCTGCCTTTTCTCAGGCTAGGATGAACCGATTTAAATTTTTTTCGCACATTTATACTACATAGGATCTCAGAATTCAATACACCTTCATATTCAAACCGGTGAAGTAGGTCTTTAACGGATGGAAGACGATTTGAAAAACCTAAAAAACAAACATTAACAAATACATTTTGAAAACACACACATGCTGCATCAACACATTTCTTTACCGAACTCTTGGAATATTTCTATAAGAAATCACGTCCATAATGTCCTCAGTATTTTCCCTCATTTCTCCGTTTGACATCAAAGCTGCAACAGTTAAATAATTTCAAACATTTTCTAAAAACAAAACGTAGCCTGGTGAGAACAGTATGGTTTAGTGGAGGCTTCACATTGGTTTCTCTCCCACAGATCAGTCTGAAAATTGGTTCATGTTGTCAGTAATCTAGCCTCCTGAGGCCAGCCATATCTCATGAGCTTATTCGTCGAGCTATATTGACGTCAATGACTACATGAACCAAGCCTGGCATCGCCCGCCTAGTACCTACTTCCGCTCAATTTTAATTTCCCTTCAGTATTCAGTCTGGGTCTGCGGTATATTCAAAGGTTTTTTCCGGTAGATTTTAACCGGTCCAATCAGTGAAAAGAGGAAGTGGCTTAGAACAATGACGTGCGCCAGTTTCAGTTGTAGTCAGAAGCCGGCGCATGACATACGTCACGACCAAAACGTTATGCGATTGGTTGGCAGATCCAGAGTGGCACTGGGCAGATCCAATAGATTTAAACTTCAACAACAGACACCCGCCTTCAAGTGAGTTAACGTTTGTCAATTGAGCGATTCCAGACCTTCTGTACAAATGAAATGAAGTACGATGGTCTGGTAGGACCAGGCTAACATGAACCAATCAGGGACTGCCTTCCACTAACAGACAGAAAGTGGGGAGGGTCCGGTCTGACTGGAGGCTAGATTGATGACTACATGAACCAATCAGGGGCTGCCTTCCACTAACAGACGGGGCCTGCCTCCTCCCCACGGAGATTGGAGAAAGTCCAGACTAACTGCAGGAGAGAAATGCATGTGAATCCCACTCTAAATCAGGCCGGTCCCAACAGGCTAAAAACCAAAGTGCCCTAAGCATGATATGAGGAAGAAGATAAATATAATTTCTGTCTTATTTTGAAATGTCTTTTGTAATTTTTTGAAAGTTTTTTTTTTTTTTTTTTACACAATACACACTGTAACTCCTTTTGTCCTTTTATTTTGGTAAGTAAAACTCGAGCATAATTTGTGTCGTTGCTCGTTGTGCATTCATTCATAGTCATAGTTTACTTTGGTCGCGCCCTCCTTTGGCATCGCTATGGCAACAAAACAAAACAAAAAAATTGCAACAACAAAAAAAATCGTAGAAGAAGAAACCAGGAAGTTAAAGCTAAACAGACGTAAACATAAGTCTGAATTTTTTTGGTATTTTTATTGTCCCGGTTTCTTTGGAGAAATAGTTAATTTTTTCTTCTTTGGAGGGAAAACTGACGAGATTTTCCCCAAAAAAAGTGTCCAATGTCCATTCCAATAAATATCCACGTCCCAATAGAACAACGTTATTAGTCCGAACCTTTTTCATTCTTCTTGGTATTCTGCTGAAAACAAAAAGATCTTTGGTGTGTTGATTCTCTCCAGCAGTTCGAAATGTGGCTTTAAATGTCTCTTTCATTTCCACAAGTCGTTGAAGTCGGTGTGTGTGTGTGTGTGTGTGTGTGTGTGTGTGTGTAGTAAGACTGTTAAATCTGAAAACGCTTGTTAATTTTCCCTAAAGATCTCCGTCCACATTGCCGCATGTATCGATTTATATTATGCAGGTTTTTATAGTGATTTTTTAATTGTGATTTTTATGTATTTATTTGGTATTGTTATATCTGCTTGCCCAGGGACTACTGATGCAAATGAGTTACTAGGTCATTCTGGTGGAAGTGCATTTTATATTGTGCGCTGTCCCTGCATAGAAAAATTTAATTAAAATATAAAAAAAGCACATTACTTCTGTCTATATATATATTTTGGTTTGCAAACTGTTGATCCTAATTAATAAAGTAAGGAGTCTCAAGTATCACCTATAACTTCTTCTTAATACAGACCATCTCACAATTTAGTTATTTTTCATTGACATAATTTTTGTGTTTAATTTTTTTTATGATTCTGGCTCATAAATGCTGTGAACTCGCTACTGAGACAAATTACATTATTACTATTTCCTGTAGAGCTGCAACGATTAATCGACGAATCGATTATTAATCAATTATTAAAATAATCGCCAACTATTTTGATAATCGATTAATCGTTTAGAGTAATTTTTTAATAAAAAATGTCCAAATTCTCTGATTTCAGCTTCTCAAATGTGAATATTTTCTGGTTTCTTTAATCCTATTATGACAGTAAACTGAAATACCTTTGTGTTTTGGACATAACAATACATTTGAGGACGTCAACACGGGCTTTGGAAAATTTATCAACGTTTTTCACCATTTTCTGACATTTTACGGACCAAAACACTAATCGATTAATAGTCGATTAATCGAGAAAATAATCGACAAATTAATCAATTATCAAAATAATTGTTAGTTGCAGCCCTAATGTCCTGATCATCAAACTATAATAACGTAATAAATAAATATAATGGTATCGTGTACAAAAGATTTGGAACTGAATTATTGTTAAATTAAAATGCCCCACTAACTCCCAATAGCATTTTGGAGTATTCGTCTTTATTCTTGACATTTCTCGACATAATGAAAAAAAATCTTCCTTATCTGATTTTTTCTCTCCCGTGGCCCTAATACTGTTCTGTACTTTAGTGTGTAGTGTAGTGAAAAGAACGCAGGGATTGTTTCTCCTCACACATTAGATTAGAACTTTGGTTCTATTTCGACCAGCGTTTAAACATGTGTGTTTTCTACTGGCCCTCACACACACACACACACACACACACACACACACACACACACACACACACACACACACACACACACACACACACACGTTTATTCAGTGAAGCTAATACTGACAGGCAGCCATTGAATCAGCCAAACCTTCTGCTGTCTATATGTTGTGAATTCATTATAATATATCTATAACTATCGACCCAGCTGCCCACCTTCACTACAGCCATCTGAAAGTGGACCGGGACACAAAGTCAATTCATCAATACGTTAAAACAATGCGCTTTTCCTACTCATGGAGCTGTAAACGGTAAAAAAAACGTATTTGAGGCTAAATTTAGTTTGCCTGGTAAAGATAGGGACTGCGATCCAATCCGCATACTATCTACTAT
>NC_137231.1:34061370-34071370 GCF_949987685.1 Ammodytes marinus
TAACGACCCCAAACACACCTCCAAGACGACCAGAGGCTTGCTAAAAAAGCTGAGGGTAAAGGTTATGGCCTGGCCAAGCCTGTCTCCAGACCTAAACCCTATTGAGCATCTTTGGGGCATCCTCAAACAGAAGGTGGAGGAGCGCAAGGTCTTTAATATCCACCAGCTCTGTGATGCTGTCATAAATGGGTGGAAGAGGGTTCCAGTTGCAACCTGTGAAGCTCTAGTGAACTACATGCCCAAGAGGGTTAAGGCAGTGCTGGAAAATAATGGTGGCCACACAAAATATTTACACTTTGGGCCCAATTTGTAAATTTTTTCTAAGGGGTGTACTCACTTTTGTTGCCAACAGTTTAGACATTAATGGCTGTGTGTCGAGTTATTTTGAGGGGACAGTAAATTTACACTGTTATACAAGCTGTACACTGACTACTTTACATTGTATCAAAGTGTCATTTATTCAATGTTGTCCCATGGAAAGATATAAAGAAAAATGTGAAGAAATGTGAGGGGTGTACTCACTTTTGTGAGATACTGTAGATGTTAGCTCATTTGGACGCTGTTTTGACCGTCTGTTTTCATTGATGTATTGGCGATTTTATATCTACTTCAGTTTCATTACTGAGTCGTGATCAGTGTTCTTAAAGAAACTTAGATTATAAAACAAGAGGTCCAAAACACAGATGATGATTAAACAAACAAATGTATGACTTTATATTACCCTAGAAATGCACGGGTGGATTTGACGCGTGGCGATTATAGATATAAAGAGAACGCTGGCGGTTCTAGTGTTAATGCAGACGTTGAAACTCTGAAATGCTTTGCTTTGTGCTTGTAATATCGCTATTCTACCACTAGATTCTGTTCGTAAGCATGGTCAGAGTTGTGCTTACATTTACACACATTCATAAGTCTAAGTACATTTTGGTAAATTCCATACTTTGCGTGGCAATGTTCTTACGCCCTACTTACGCACAGATTTGTGCGTAAGTACGGTTGATAAATGAGGCCCCAGGGGACTACAGAGGCTTATTCTGGCATTTTTAACCCATGTATAATCAAGTCGATTCAAATCAAGTTATGAACCGTCCAGAGCCCTTAGGTCGTCTGGGACAGGTCTACTTACAGTCCCTAGAGTTAGGACTAAACGAGGAGAAGCAGCTTTTAGTTTTTATGCACCAACAATCTGGAACAAACTCCCAGAGAACTTGAGGTCTGCTGCAACTCTCAGTTCTTTTAAATCGAGTCTGAAGACTTTTTTGTTTCCATTTTAACCTGCAACTTTTTATTTTATTTGCTTCTTTTATTCGCTTTTAAATGTTTTATAATGTGTTTTATGTATTCTAATCTTGCCCCTGTAAAGCACTTTGAGTGGCCTTGTGTCTGAATTGTGCTATATAAATAAACTTGCCTTGCCTTATTAATTTGCACTGTCCGCTTCATAGATAATCAACATTGAATTGAAAAAGATAATAATTCAAGTCTCTTGTCCAGGGACTTCGATAAAATCCTTCTCCTCTGAGCAGTTTTACACATACAATTTTTTTTTAAATGTATCACAGGATGGAACGGTTGTTTACTTTCAATGTTGATGAGTTATGGTTTATTCAGTTAGTTTATTTAAATTATTTTTAAATCGAGTCTGAAGACTTTTCTGTTTCCATTTTAACCTGTATTTTTTAATTTAATTTAAATGTTTTACTTCTTTTCATTCGCTTTTAAATGTCTTCTAATGTGTTTTATGTGTTTTAATCTTGCCCCCTGTACAGCACTTTGAGTGGCCTTGTGTTTGAATTGTGCTATAGAAATAAACTTGCCTTGCCTTACCAGAGATTATTAGTTTAATAATAAATTTGCCTTGCCTTGCCTTGCCTTAGTATTTATGGATGATGCAATACTATAATCAAATCTATACACAGTAAATCAATCGTCAAAAAGGACATGGACTTTCCTTACTCAGACAGCTGAAAAAGTCCAGTTCCCTGATGTCTTGAAACAATATAAAAACGTTGTATTTCCTACACAAACATTTGGTTTTGCTTCTCCAGAAACAGGAAGATTTTTTCCCCATTACACAAACTGAACATAAGACTTAATTATCTTCAGTATTCACTTGAAAGAACAGTAATGCCGTGTGTAATGAACTAGATTTAACTCTGTGTGTGTGCGTGTGTGTTGTTCTGTGTGTGTGTGTGTGTGTGTGTGTGTGTGTGTGTGTGTTGTTCTGTGTGTGTGTTGTTCTGTGTGTGTGTGTGTATGTTGTTCTGTGTGTGTGTGTATGTGTGTGTGTGTGTGTGTATGTTGTTCTGTGTGTGTGTGTCTGTGTGTGTTGTTCTGTGTGTGTGTGTGTGTTGTTCTGTGTGTGTGTGTGTGTGTGTGTGTGTGTGTTGTTCTGTGTGTGTGTGTGTGTGTGTGTGTTGTTCTGTGTGTGCGTGTGTGTGTGTTGTTCTGTGTGTGTGTGTGTGTGTGTGTGTGTGTGTGTGTGTGTGTGTGTATGTTGTTCTGTGTGTGTGTGTGTGTGTGTGTGTTTGTGTGTGTGTGTGTGTGTGTGTGTGTGTGTTGTTCTGTGTGTGTGTGTGTGTGTGTGTGTGTTGTTCTGTGTGTGTGTGTGTGTGTGTGTGTTGTTCTGTGTGTGTGTGTGTGTATGTTGTTCTGTGTGTGTGTGTGTGTGTGTGTGTGTGTGTGTGTGTTGTTCTGTGTGTGTGTGTGTATGTTGTTCTGTGTGTGTGTTGTTCTGTGTGTGTGCGTGTGTGTTGTTCTGTGTGTGTGTGTGTGTGTGTGTGTGTGTGTGTGTGTGTGTGTGTGTGTGTGTGTATGTTGTTCTGTGTGTGTGTGTGTGTGTGTGTGTGTGTGTGTGTGTGTTGTTCTGTGTGTGTTGTTCTGTGTGTGTGTGTTGTTCTGTGTGTGTTGTTCTGTGTGTGTGTGTGTGTGTGTGTGTGTGTTGTTCTGTGTGTGTGTGTGTGTGTGTGTGTGTGTGTGTGTGTGTGTGTGTGTGTGTGTGTGTGTGTGTGTGTGTGTGTGTGTGTGTTGTTCTGTGTGTGTGTGTGTGTGTGTGTGTGTGTTGTTCTGCGTGTGTGTGTGTGACATGTTACAGACTTTACAAACAGCAGGATTCATTGTTGAAAGACTCGTAGCAGATGGATCTTTACTGGGTTTTCTCAGAGACAAAGAAAACCTAAGCAGACGGTCTGACTGAAGTGAACCGCTCTGACGTGCCTTCTGTAATTCACTCTGCAAATCCACTAAACCACAAACAGCTACCGACTTCAAAGCCTCGGCATAGGAGACGGACGGACGGAGGCCTCTTTCGGAGGAGGGGGGGGGGGGCTCTTTCTCAGCGTGGGGGGGTGGGGGGGGAGTAAACGTTTGTCCGGACAAAATGAGACACTGCAGGTAAACAGGGAAAACATTTTACTTTAAGAGTTGATTACTGACATTAAAACAATATTTTTTGTGTCCATAGTTTTTACAGAAAAATGTAATTTTGGATACGGCCTTTTTTAATTTTATAAATATTTTATATTAAAAATGTTTCAAGACATGTTTGAGTAAATATGAAATCTTTTTTTTTTTTTATACAATTAGTCTCTAAAGTTTTTACTGATTTTGGAGACCGCCATTTATCAATTTTTTTTATAAAACAAAAAATACTATGTACAGGTCTTAAAGATTAACCGTTCTTGCTGTTATTTCACCATTAAATCTACACAACCAAAACAGTTACTGACATCAAAGCTATTCCTGTCATAGTAAATTATCCACCATAAGAAATCGTGACTATTTCGCAAAAATAATGTTTTTTTTCCTTCAAAATGGCGCTGGTGGCTCAATATTTAACTAATTTAAAGTGTAATTTTGCATCTGTTTAAAAGACAACTCTAGATGTGGGATAAAGCCCAGAGTTAATATTTTATTTAATTTTTAAACTATATAAGTGTCTAAAGTTTTCCCTGAATTGATTTTGGATACAGTTTTTTTTTTCAGTCTATTTTAAAAATCCAAAACTTTGTACAGGTCTTAAAAAATGCATTTTCTTCATGTTTTCAAGAAGAAAATGTCTCATAAATCAGACAGTGAACAACACATGAACACATCCTTCTGTAATACTAAAATAAATACACTCATAACTGTTAACCAATTTAAAATCATTATTTTGAATCAGCCCCTCTACACTTGTAAATGTTTTAATTAGGCTATTGTCTCTTTCATTCAATTGATCTGAATGTTTTAAATTGTTGTTGTATGTGTGTGTGTGTGTGTGTGTGTGTGTGTGTGTGTAAACTTGTTATGTATTCTCATTGTATATTGTGTATCTGTACAAACTCGACGTCATTGTAAAAGAAGGTCACCCCTCAATTGATCTTTCGAGGTTAAATAAAGGAAAATGAAATTAAATGAATGAATGTAATACCAGCAGCTACACACATCAAAGCATCAGAGTGTCATAGTGATGTACACACCAGGACGGACGTAAGAAATCGTGACCGCAAAAAGAAATAAAAAAATTCATTCAAAATGGCGCTGGTGTCTTTGATCACTTTTTCTTCAAGGATGAGTGAAGCTTGTCTGACCCCTCGTCTTAACCTCGTCTCTATACAGGCTCAGGGTCGGACACTAGTACAGATTGTGTTCACTCACACACTGACAGCACTGATGGGACGCTGTTAACATGTACTGCTAAAGCTATAAAGCTGCTCAGAAAAAACTATGATCACAGGCTTGTGTGTGTGTGTGTGTGTGTGTGTGTGTGTGTGTGTGTGTGTGTGTGTGTGTGTGAGTGAGTGTGTGTGTGAATACTTTTGATGTTGTAGTGCTTGAGAAAAGGAGACTTGTTCATTCATCCTTTAACATTGTGTTGACGGTTGACTGTGGCCATTTGTAAGTCTGTTAATAAAAACTCACAAAGATGCTCTGTGAGAATGTAATGCTTTAAAATGTAAAGAAACATTTTCAACACAGTCTTAAGGACGAATTAATTCCTATTAATTAAGGCGATGTCAACACGTACACTTAGTGACTAAGTTCTCCTTCACAAGATCAGGCTGACATTTCATAGGGGAAGATTTTATCCCCCTAATAATTGTGTGTGTGTGTGTGTGTGTGTGTGTGTGTGTGTGTGTGTGTGTGTGTGTGTGTGTGTGTGTGTGTGTGTGTGTGTGTGTGTGTGTGTGAGACAATAGCACCTTCCACAAATAATTGACAGGAGAGGCAAAAAAGAGAATCGGTAAATGTGTCTAATAAGAGTCAGTGTCAGTGGCAGTCTGTACCACAGAAGCTAAACCTTCTCCACTTACAGCTCTGGAAAAAATGAAGAGACCACTCCAAATGTACAGTGTCTCTCGTTTGACTATTTATAGGCATATGTTTGAGTAGAATGAACATTTAGGTTATATAATATAAATTACTGGCAACATTTCTACCAAATTCCCCCACTCCCCCCAAAAAATTGTCATTTAGAGCATTTCCATTAAGTAATGTAGAGATGAAGATTTAAGAAAAAACCCAGACTGGTCTCTTAATTTTTTCCAGAGCTGTCTATAGGAATATTCAATTCAATTTCTACCAAGTCTGTTATAGAAACTGTGGCTTGAATACAGCAAGAACAACACATTTCCCTTCAAAAACCTGCTCTGCGGCTGCTCCGGTGGCGTAGTGGATAGAGCGCGTACCATATTGGCTCCGGCCTTCGTTGCAGTGGTCGCGGGTTCAAATCCAACCCGTGGACCTTTACTGCAGGTCATCCCCCCTCTCTCTCTCTCTCTCTCTGTCTCCCTCTCTCTCTCTCTCTCTCTCTCTCTCCCTCTCTCTCTCTCTCTCTCTGTCTCCCCATTTCAACTCTGTACTGTCTAATAAAGCTTGAAAGCCAAAAGAAAAAAATTTAAAAACCTGCTCTGCTTATATCTCCGTAGCTCTCCTACATTATTCATGGCTCTTCTTATGGACAAGTGCATATCTTATTCCATCTAGTGTCATGGCTGCCTCGCCCTTTGACCCCTGACTCTAAACCCAGCGTCTGTGTCTCTGCTCTGCAAACGGCTCGATCAACATAATGAATCTCCTCCTAAACACTCAGACCACTCATTTACATAAATTCCTTTCTCTCTTTTTCTTTTTTTTACTTAGCGAGTGAAATAATTAGAAGCACGTTGCAATTAGTGGCTTTGTGGAAGGAGGTGCTATTGTCTCACACACACACACACACACATAAACGCACGCACACACATTAACATGCACGCACGCAGGCACATACACACACACACACGCACTGACACAGACACACACTCTGTTCACACGCACACACGCACATTAACATAAACACACAGAGAGACAGACACACACACACACACACACGCACTGACACAGACACACGCACACACTCTGTTCACACGCACGCACACACACACACACACACACACACACACACACACACACACACACACACACACACACACATTAACACACACACACACACACACACACAGAAACCTCCCTGTCATCTTGTCAAGCGCTGTCGGACAATAGAATAATTCCCTGGGTGGACACACAGGTTCACAAAGGGCAACAGATATATTAAAAGAAGATAGTGACATAACGCTAAATAAGGCTTTTTTGAGTTGGAAGGTCCAAACGCCATCAGGGGAGAAGCAACGCGTAAAACAAATTAATCTCCCTTAATAAGCAATCACAGGAATCCCGAGTTGTGATGGAGATTGACGTTTTTCAAGCGGACAGGGAACAAGAGATCACAGTGTAAAAAAAAAGGGAATTTGGTGGGGAAGCGTATCAGCGTTTGTTAATAGGCAAACGTGTGTGTGTGTGTGTGTGTGTGTGTGTGTGTGTGTGTGTGTGTGTGTGCAAAACGCCCCAAAAGCTTTTGATCAGCACTTCACAGGCGGAGAGAGACAAAGACAATCAGAGCGGGACGTCAGGGATCTTTAGGCGATCGATGGCCCGGGAAAGAGTCCGCTCCTCTTAGAATAGATTAAAGCTGCCACTGTCACTTTGTCACACGCAGGACACTCAACTTTATTTCACTGTGCTGAGGAGATGGGTGTGTGTGTGTGTGTTGGGTTGGGTGTGTGTGTGTGTGTTGGGTTGGGTGTGTGTGTGTGTGTGTGTGTGTGTGTGTGTGTGGGTGTGGGTGTGTGTGTGGCTGTGTGTGTGTGGTCGGACGGCGGTTGAATGTGTGTGTGTGTGTGTGTGTGATGCTGTACGTGTGTCTGTGTTTGTGTGTGTCTGTGTGTGAGTGTGGTCGGACGACGGTTGATTGTGTGTGTGTGTGTGTGTGTGAATGTGTGTGTGATATTGTATGTGTGTGTGTGTGTGATGCTGTACGTGTGTCTGTGTTTGTGTCTGTCTGTGTGTGAGTGTGGTCGGACGACGGTTGAATGTGTGTGTGTGTGTGTGTGTGTGTGTGTGTGAGTGTTCATTTGGGTTTGTGTGCCTGTGTGTGTGTGTGTGTGTGTGTGCCTGTGTGTGTGTGTTTGTGTGTGTGTGTGTGTGTGTGTGTGAGTGTGTGTGTGTGTGTGTGTGTGTGTGTGTGTGTGTGTGTGTGTGTTCATTTGGGTTTGTGTGCCTGTGTGAGTGTGAGTGTGTGTGTTTCAGCCCCGTGACTCTCTGGACTGTGGCGACTGTCAAGCTGCTGCTGCTGCTGTTTTCTCTCTCAGTGTTCGATCTTTATTTTCTTCCGTCTCTTCAAATAAAAGATTTTTACAAAGTCACAACTCCTCACTGTTGATCTGTTGAGGGCCGTAGTACGTAGTATGTGGAACGGATAACACAAGGACCAAATCAGTGGGCTGTCAAAAAGCCTGACATTTTGTATGCACCAAAATCAAAGTTCTTGGCCGAAACAAACACTGAAAATGACCAAACACTGAAGGCCTATTACTGAAAGAGTTTTTTTTTTCAAATTCTTCATTTATTTTGCAATTTTTTCACCATTTAATAGTAATGTCAAGTAAATAGTCTGAATGTGCTTTTATTCTTTTTTGTGTCTTGTTTGCCAAAGTAAAAATCTATAAAAAAAACTACTAAAAAAATGTTTTGTTTTACATTCCAGCAGATATTATACCTACAAAGCACAATATAACTTAAAATAAAATAAAAAAAATGTATTTAGCCATTCATTGACGGCTTGTCTTCTGCCTGGGATTTGATTTGGGTCATCCTAGAGGATCTCACCAGACAGCGATTGTGTAGTAACGGCCCTTTTTTGCTCCTGCACTGTCTCACGCCGTGTGTCTGTCCCGTGACTGTCTCCATCACAAAGTGGCTTTCCAAAATCCAACTCAGCATGGGTCATTTCTCGTGCACTCTTGCTTTTTCTTTTTCTTTTTATATAGCTATATAATTTTTTGGGCATTTTCAAGCTTTATTAGACAGTACTACATAGTTGAAATGGGGAGACAGACAGAGAGAGAGGGGGGATGACATGCAGTAAAGGTCCACGGGTCGGATTCGAACCCGCGACCACTGCAACGAAGGCCGGAGCCAATATGGTACGCGCTCTATCCACTACACCACCAGAGCGCCCCTTGCTTTTTTAATGATTCTTTTTATAATGGTTTCAAGTCAAGTCCAGTAAGAAAGCTGCAGGGGTCTGGAATCCGCCTGACTAAAACCTGTGTTGAAAGCCGAGTCATTCTCGTCCTCAGCTTGCTGTTTTTTGCCTCTTGATTTTAAGATATATACATTTGTCTTTGCAGATGTTTCCCCGCTCAGCAGAACAGTGTTGTGCAAACTGACCTTTTTATGTCATTCTAGGATCCTTTGAAATGCTTCCACACTGCCAACATGTTTAAATAAATTATATTATATCGTGTAACAAAAAATACATTATTCATTTATTATTATTTTTTCTCAAATAATTTAAATTGCGGAACAGTTTCTTCATATTTTGTGTCATGAGTATTAGGTGTATGCTAGGTGTCATAACATGGTAAGGGGGTTAACAGGAGCTCTGATATTAGGGTGTGTGGGGGGGTGGGCTGTGTGATCAGTCAGTAGTAGGGGGTACGGCAGGGGGAGGGGGTGCATTGGGGGGTACTCACTGTTACTTACTTGAAGGGCTTCTCCCCGGTGTGCGTGCGGATGTGGTTGTTGAGCGTAGTGGCCCCGGCGAAGGCTCGGCCGCAGTAGCCACACTTAAAGGGCCGGTCGCTGGAGTGAGTCACGACGTGGTTCCTCAGGTCAGACGGCTGGGAGAAGGACTGGGAGCAATGGCCACACTGGTACGGTCTGGGGGAGACACAGAGACTATTATATGATTATTGTTTGGCACGGCAAAGTAGATTTTTTAAAAGATAATTTTTTTGGGTATTTTTTTTTAACCTTTATTTATACAGGTAAATCCCATTGAGACCGGAGACTCTTTTTCAAGGGAGACCTGTTCCCATTCCCACGTTACCATTCACACACACATTCACGCACCGATAGCAGGCTAACTATCGACATTCACACGAGGCAAGGTGGGTGAAGTGTCTTGCCCAAGGACACAACAACTATGACACAAGTGGCGGGGCGGGGATCGAACCTCCAACCCTTTGATCATCGGCCGGCCCGCTCTACCAACTGAGCCACAGTCGCTTTTATTTGACAATTTTGGAGAGACAGAGATGAAATGGGCCAGAGAGGGGAACGACATGCAGGGTTGGATTCTAACCTGGGTCTGCTGTGAAGAGGACAGTGTAGCACATTTAAAAACAACCTCAGAAAAAAGTGCTGTACACAATACAAATCAAAATAAAGGCTAAGCATGAACATATCACCACTGTGTAAATGTTTCAATTGTTTTTCTCTTCACCTGTTGTTGTGTATTTGATGTATTTGCGTTGAATATTGTTTATGTATTGTTGTTTTTCCTTTGAATTTGCTTTGAACTCGACGTCATTGTAAATGAGGGTCACCCCTCAAATGGTCTCTCGAGGATAAATAAAAGTTAAATGAAAATGAAAAATGAAAATGAAAAATACAAACACTATATATTGGAGCATACGGC
>NC_137231.1:34083870-34115722 GCF_949987685.1 Ammodytes marinus
GCGCCTTGATCTTGCCTCTTGCTTTTATATCCGTCGCATCCCCGTTTGTTTTCATATGGAGGCTTCGTCGATGTTACGTCACTTCACGTGCGCACTGGATTGTGGGTCAGAATCGCCCAAATAGGATGCACTTTTCAACACTAACAATCTTGGCCGCATGAAGTAGGACATCCGGGTACTTCTAACCATCCTAAATCTGGCCACAAGAATCGGGACATCCTAAATCTTTTTTCTACATACTATATGGTAGAAAGTGCGATTCGGAACGCAACCCTGGTTTAATAATCTTTTGGGTTGCTAGATGTGAGAGGAAAATAACTTTTGAGTGAATAAATATGATCATTTAAAGGAGGAGTCAGTGATTCTGGAGAACGCTTGTTGTCAACATCAGGGAATAATCTCCTCATGATGCGCTACATGTCCGTTCTGTGTGTGTGTGTTGAAAAATAAATCCAGTGTTAATGCACATGGCCTAGGCTCTGTAAACTGGCATGCTGCAAGCTATAGTGGGCCACTTTGTTTACCTAACCATTGTTTACATACCAGTTTACAGAGCCTACGCTGTGTATTAACACTGCATATTTATTCAGTGCATCAGTGCACACACAGTACAGATTAAGACAGGTAGTTGATAGTGAAGAAATAATCACTGATTTGGACAAAAACATTCTTTTGACAAGAAGCTTTCTCCAGAATGACTGACTGACTTAATTATATTGTATTATATTATAGTATATTATATTGCATTGTATTGTATTATGTTATATTATAGTATAGTATATTGTGTTGAATTGTATTATATTGTATTGATTGTATTATGTTATATTATATTATATTATAGTATAGTATATTATATTGCATTGTATTGTATTATGTTATATTATATTATATTATAGTATAGTATATTGTGTTGAATTGTATTATATTGTATTGATTGTATTATGTTTGTTATGTTGTATTGTATTGTGTTATGTTATACTTTATTTTTGTGATACATTGTATATTGTATAGCAGTATGTAAAGAGGGTGATAAGGCATAATAAGCCTCGGCTTCGTCCTATACCCTTTTTCGGCCATTGATGCTTTTAAGGAAAGTTGTTTATCTTGTTTGTGTTGTGTCTTGTGGTCATGGACTGAAAATAAAAACATTTACTACTTACTACTACTCCACCTTTAAGCACCATAATAAATGTGTGAATGTCGATAGTTAGCCTGCTGCTATCGGTGTATGAATGTGTGTGTGAATGGTAACGTGGAAATGGGAACAGGTCTCCCTTGCAAAACAGTCTCCGGTCTCAATGGGATTTACCTGTATAAATAAAGGTTAAAAAAATAAATTTAAAAATAAATTTAAAAATGCCGGCCCTTACCTGTCAGGGTTCTGTGGACAGACGTGCATCTGCAGCAGGATCCTCTGTGTGAAGGTCTTGAAGCACTGGCCGCACTTCCAGAGGTGCCAGTCGCTGAAGTCGCTGCTCAGCTGGCTGGTGGAGGTCGGGCTGGCCAGGACGCGCTGGTTCTTAGAGCCCAACTGGCCGTAACTGGTGTCCGAGGGGATCCCAACTCCAACCTGAAGAATAATTGAATGAATGAATGAATGAAGGCTTCATTTCAGACATTAAGACAAACATTTAACATTTATGTCCGAAAAGGAATAGGAAGAAGCATAAGCGTATTCAATCCTACCCCTTATCCAATACTCAGTAATTTAATAACCATCATATCGGCTTCATAAATAATAATAGTAGCATGGTTTTATAAACTGTAGCGCCTTTCAAGAAACCCAACAGAGGGATGAAAAGAACGTTATAACACAAGCAAGGACAGAATAAATAAAAACGTTTAAAAATTAAAAACGGGTCGCTAAATATTAATACATAATAATATTAATAATTCTGTTTTTTCATTCAGGGAAGGCCATTGAGAGTAAGCTATCATTTTCAAGTACGCCTTTATTAAAACACACAATAACAAATTAAAAATAAATAAATAATCATAATCGATAAAAACTGTAGGTCATACACCAATAAAATAAATTCCAATACATAATTTAAAAAAAAAAAATTAAACGGGACAAAGTTAACTAAAGTCAAAGGCTTTAATAAACAGATGGTGCTTGAGAAGTTTTTTGAAAGTGTCCACAGTCAGCGTTACGGATAGGGATGGGGCCGATCCGATCCAGTATCACTATCGGGTCCGATATGGCCGAAATCTGCGTATCGGATATCGGACTGACAGCTCTGATATTAAAATCCGTTTTTTTTTATTTTATTTTTATTTTTTTTTATTTTTTTTTTTTACTATGTAACATGCGCCGACGTTCGGTGGAGGGAGAGAGGACATCACTTTATAATTTGACATACAGTACATATGAGTTTGTTAGCCAGTGAGCTAACCAAAGCTAATCCAAGTCAAGGAAGTGGAGAGGCTTGTGACAAATTCTACTATGTAAAATACAGCCAGCGAGAGAAAGACTCTTTAGACAAACAGACCACCACATATTCTAGTGGGGCAGAAGTGATCATTGAGAAGGATTTCTGCCTTTAAGATAAACCTATATGCATTTGTGTATATTTATTGCTCTTTTAAATTAGAATTGCTTAAGCCTTCCTATACATAACATCACCACCAACGAAAAAATGTATAACAATTATGATATCGTATCGGTCAGTATCGGTATCGGCCGATATCCAAACCCCAGGTATCGGAATCGGATCGGAACTAAAAAAAGTGGATCGTCCCATCCCTAGTTACGGATAGGGTGTCATATTGTGTACTGAGGAATATTTGTTTTTACTTGTTATACAAATAAAATTTACCTTGTCCAGCAGGGAGAAGGTCCTCTGGCAGGGGGAGTGAGGGAATACCATGGAGCTCCTTAAGGGGGCGCTGGAGGGCGAGGCAGAGGTGGAGGACGAGGGTTTTCCGTTCTTACTAAACGACTGAAGGGATTCTTGTCTGGTCATCGCTTCCACCACCGTGCCTGGGACGTTTACTGGAGACAAAATATATCAATCAATCAATCAATCAATCAATCAATCAATCAATCAATCAATCAATCAATCAATCAATCAATCAATCAATCAATCAATCTCCTTTACTTAAAGTCGCTACGAGGAACTTTTAAATATTTCTGAAACAGTCAAATTTTTTCTCTGATGATAATAAATTACATGTAACAGCAAACAAGACCATCAGTGCAAAGAATGTTATTTTTATATAGTTTTTCATAATGCATTTGTCTTGGATACGCTCACCCAGGAACAACAGCTGGCGTGGTAAAAACACTACCGCTTTTAGTCCAAAGGGGGCGCTAGAGTGAACACAAACTGAAAGTTCTTCGGAGCACCTTTTAAGATCTCTCGAGTATAAATGAAGGTTGAATAAACTAAATGGAAAAAACAGGTCAAATTCATTGAGATTAAAATGTAATTCCCAAGAATGACCTTTAGCCTAGAAAGCAACGCTATGATGAATAGGCAAAACCAACACAGTCACTTATAATTCTCATACACTCATACACCACATTCAGCTTCTGATATATAAAGGAATGATTGGATTATGTAGATATTTGGTGGCTTCAACCGAATGAGATTTTTTATATTGAATGAAGTGGGCAAAACCAAACCACAGGGCCAACGGAACCTTTGTTTTTTTGCAAAGTTCTGGTTAAATTTCATTCAGGAAATCAAAACAGACTCTCCTACAGCTGTGACTAGAGCGTTCCTAACCCCTTCGCTAGTTTTCCTTTGAGGTTAAGAAAGCAAAAACAAGTGGTTGAAGACTTGAGGCTCTTTTGAGATTAACTAAACCATCGGTGTATGAGTGTGTGTGTGTGAATGGGTGAATGTGGTAAGAAATGTAAAGCGCTTTGGGGCTGAGAAAATCGTCTAAAAAGCGCTATATAAGTCAAGTCCATTTACCATTTAAACATGCACAATAAGGAACAATGTTGAAATATAATTTTGGGAATAAAGTTGAATTTCAAGTTGGAACGATATTGAACTCCTGGGATCAATAACTCATAAGCGAAACGTTCTTGAAACACAAACGATGCTTCTTTGCTATGGTCATAAGGCAGACAATGGACTACGACCTCATTTAGTCTGAAAACATTCTAACACCCTAAGCTCCAGCAAAGACTCTCTCCATCTATCTCTCTCCCTCTCTCTATCCCTCTCTCTATCTACCTCTCCCGCTCTACCTCTCCCCCCTCTCCCTCTCTCTCTCTCTCCCTCTATCACCCTCTCTCTCCATCCCTCCCTCTCTCCCCCTCTCTCTCTACCTCTCCCCCTCTCTACCTCCCCCAAAGACAACGCAACGCAAGGCAAGGCAAGTTTATTTCTATAGCACAATTCAGACACAAGGCCATTCAAAGAAGTGCTTTACAGGGGCATGAAATACATCAAGATTAAAATACATCAAGTTTAGAACACATTTACTTGTGTGTGTGTCCGTGTTGTTGTGGTTCATGAGTATAAAAGTAATTGTCGGGGCGCTCCCATATTGGCATAGTAGTCCCTATCACAGCAGACCCGGGTCAGATTCCGGCCCGTGGTCGTTCTCTGCATTTCATTCCCCTCTCTCTCTCCCCACTGCTCATCTCTGTCTCTCAAACTGTCGAATACAAGTTTAAAACACCCAAAAAAAAAAAAAGGCAGACAATGGGCTACAACCTAATTTTGACTGAAAAAATTTGCCTCTCAGCTCCAGAAAAGACAAGGCAAGGCAAGTTTATTTCTATAGCACAATTCAGACACAAGGCCATTCAAAGTGCTTTACAGGGGCAAGAAAAACATCAAGATTAAAATACATCAAGTTTAGAAAGACACATTTACTTTTGTGCAGTTCTATCTCTCACCGGGACCAAATCCGTGTCCGTGTTTCATGGGTATAAAAGTAATTGTGATTTTGCTGTTGTGTTGTGACAGAAAGCCGACCACGTTATCCTAAGTGAGGCCAGATCTGCCTGGCTCGCCGCGGGGCAAAACCGAACTGCAGCTCCTGCTTCTGCTGAATGGAATTAAGTTCTGTTTGGTGTCTGTTCGTTAGGACGGTTACAGTGACACGCTGTTCCACAAACTCTGGCTTTGGATGTGGCTCGGGACCCACTGAACTGGGGCCTCTAGCCTCTAGCCGGGTTCTGGTGGGATAAACCACTACTAAGGATAGGACCGGAGAGGTTTAATGGACTTAGACAAACTTTGGTTGTTAATTCTACTGCTGCTACTAGTACTGGTGATGGTAGGGGTTCTTCTCACAACTTTTCCAATTCTTGTCATAACTTTTAAAGCAAAAACTTGTAAAGCAAGTGTTGGAAAGTTTGTTTTCATTTGTGGTTTTCATTGTTTTTAAATATTACTGTTTTATGTCTGTCCACTTTTTTCCTCATTATTCATTATAATTTTTTTCTTTACTCGTTCGAATTAAATACATTTTCAATTACATGTAATTAAATGTAGTTCAATGCTGCCACTGGTCTTGATAGTATTGCTCGACTTAATGGGCTTTGGATGTGGCTCAGGACCCACTGAACTGGGCCTCTAGTCGGGTTCTAGTGGGATAAACCACTATAAGGCCGGTCCCGGAGAGGTTTAATGGACTTAGACAAATTTTGGTTGTTAATTCTACTGCTGCTACTACTACTGGCGATGGTGGGGGTTCTTCTCACAACTTTTGGAACTTGTAAAGAAGGAACAGAGAACAGTTTGTTTTCATTTGTGGTTTTAATTTTTTTTTAATAAATATTACTGTTTTATGTCTGTCCACTTTTTTCATCATTACTCTGTTATTGTTTTTCTTTTACTTTATTTTCTTTACTTGTTCGAAATAAACACATTTTCAATTACATTTAATTAAATTTGGGCGCTCTGGTGGCGTAGTGGATAGAGCGCGTACCATATTGGCTCCGGCCTTCATTGCAGTGGTCGCGGGTTCCGACCTGTGGACCTTTACTGCAGGTCATCCCCCCTCTCTCTCTCTCTCTCTGTCTCCCCATTTCAACTCTGTACCGTCTAATAAAGCTTGAAAATGCCCAAAAAATCATCTTAAAAATAAATATATATATTACTTAAATGTAGTTTATTGGTGCCACTAGTCTTGGTAGTAAGCTATTACTCGACTAAACTTAATCTTGTCCTACTACTGCATCTACAAGTGGTGATTCTATGTCAGCTCTTTGCTACCTCCAAATCCTGTTATCATGATGTATGCTGCCATTTTTATACCATCAACACACAGTTATTCTTGCCAATAAAACCTAAAGATCCCAGCAGCCTGGCCAATCTCACAACCTGCCTATCTGTTGTCCAATCCTAGAATGTCCCAGAGCTGATCTCAAATTTAGTGACAATAAATCTGAGGTCATTCAGTCTCATCTGAAAAAATGGCATCAGGTCAGGTGGTCCAAAACTTCAAAAAGTTCCTCGTAGCGACTTTAAACTCAATTTAACTTCCTAGTCAAATATAAATAGCGTTTGCATTCGTCCGTTATCTCAAGTTTATTTTTATGTGGTGGTCATAATCATGTTATTTGGCGGGGCTTTTTGTCCCTGTTTTGATAAGTGCTTCGTAACACAGAAAATCTGCCGGCTGGATAAACTTAATAATCAAGATGAGACGGACAGATATCGGATAGAGAAGTGTCGCTGGCGAGTAAAACAGACGAGTACAATGACGTTAAGAGGAAACAATACTTTATATAAAATCGTGCAAATTGGATTTAGTCTGTCCTCACTTGACCCAGAGTAAAGCTGTGTTGTTTTTCTGTGGTCGGAGCGACTGATGGACCTGGACTTTATAACCTTTCATTGTGTTTGAAGGCAAGGCAAGGGAAGCTTATTTCTATAGCACAATTCAGACACAAGGCCATTCAAAGTGCTTTTTAGGGACAGGAAATACATCAAGATTAAAATACATTAAGTATAGAATATAGACATTAAAAAAGCAAATGAAAAAATTTTAATAGAATTAAAACATTTAAATAAAAATTAAAATGACAGGTTAAAAACTGGTTTGAAATGACATTATGAACTTTAACCCACTGTGGATGGGTTCACTTTTCATTTGGTAAAAACAGGTTTGTTCCAATCCAAATGTGACTCACTCTCTCTGACAACCACACAGATCATTGGTGAGCCATCCTTTACTGAGAGGAAATGTTAGTAGAGTCGTGATCTTTACCCTAGTACTCATTTTAGTTCCCTCAACTGTATCTGATAATAAACACAGGAACGGCTCGTTAGAGATCTTAAAGAAGGCACTGAGAAATAGTTTTTTTTTTTTGTTATAATAATATTATTATTATAATACATCTTTTTGTGTGAAACTTTTAAATTAAAAATAAAATCTAAAGAAATGCAGCTAAAAAAAATTAAAATAAGAAAAGTACATTGAGGGCTTCACAACATTAATGTAGACTTGATGACATGTTTTTTCTTTTTTAAATGAATGGTACATTTTTTTTTTTAAATAATAGAAAATAGAAATATAAAGTGCTTAGCCTTGCAAAGAAAGCAACCCATTTATAAGACTTAATATGAAGGCATTTCAAAGGATACAAAGGAATCAGCTAATAAAATAAGAGAAAAGACGGTGAGACTGGAACTGTCTCTCTCTGGTCTGAGAGAAACCCAGTCTGCGATAACAGTTAAGAACAACTATATCACAAAGACCACGCTGTCTTTATTGCCTCCTCTGTCTCTCTCTCTCTCTACCACTATCTCTCCCGCTCTCTCCATCTATCTCTCTCCCTCTCTGTCTCTCTCTATCCCTCTCTCTATCTACCTCTCTCTCTCTCTCTCTATCACCCTCTCTCTCCATCCCTCCCTCTCTCCCCCTCTCTCTCTACCTCCCCCTCTCTCCCACCCTCTCTCTCTCCCCCTCCCTCCCTCCCACCCTCTCTCTCTCCCCCTCCCTCCCTCCCACCCTCTCTCTCCCCCTCCCCCTCTCTCTCTCTCCCTCTCTCCCCCTCTCTCTCTACCTCTCCCTCTCTCCCACCCTCTCTCTCTCCCCCTCCCTCCCTCCCACCCTCTCTCTCTCTCCCCCTCCCCCTCTCTCTCTCTCTCTCTCCCCCTCCCTCCCTCCCACCCTCTCTCCCTCCCTCCCCCTCCCCCTCTCTCTCTCTCCCCCTCTCTCTCTCCCACCCTCTCTCTCTCTCCCCCTCTCTCCCCCTCTCTCTCACATTACCATCCTACCTCTCCGCAGTGGAATCATCATAAGAACCATTTTCCATCCGTCATGCGCTCACCTCTGCCACTAGGCCACCGGCCTCATTGATCCTTTAATAACCTTATGAGCAGATAATTAGACCATCTGTAAGTCGCCCCCGCGGCTCTATCGACGGCCACGTTACGCGCCGCTCGCCAATGCTTAATTCATTCTGATACAAACATCGCATTTAATATAAAAAAAAACGCACGTCAATACGGTTTGGGATTGTGTTTGAGATGCATCATCCAAATGGGAGAATTATGCAGATGCGTTTTGCAAGCGTTGCAGAGTCTGAGTTTTCTTTCTAGTGTGACATGAATACAAACTGAACGGAGATATCTATGACTGAGGAGTTTGAAAGGCAACTTTAAAGTCGCAGTGCGTAATATTGGAATATTTAGTGGCATCAAGTGGAGAAAGAGGATGTCCTCAAAATCAACACAATTTCTTAAAACTCAAGCGATCTTAATTTACTGAAGACAAGCGGCAGACAATGGGCTACAATCTCATGTTTGCTGAAACCAGACGTCGAAATTTAATTTCAAATGAGCTCCTTTTAAATGATGTAGATGGCAAATAAACCATTTTAAATCTTGAGTTCTGAAAAAACAGCAATGTTGAAATTCTCTATTAGTTAGAACAAGTGCGTCTTTTAAATCTAAGCTGAGAGCATTTCAGACCACCTCTTTTACTTGTAAATGAACCATTTTAAATCTTGAATTCTGAAAAAACAGCAATGTTCTCTATTCGTTAGTTAGAACAAGTGCGTCCGGACTCAAATACATGAAGACATTTATAATTTGCTTGTGATTTGTCTAGTTGCGTGTGTTTTTTCTTAAATTGAGTAGCAGTGTGTTGAGCTCTCAGGGCTTCCGTACATAACTCTTCAGTCAAAATGAATTACGATAAGCAGTTGTATCACAACATGTTCATTGTTGCTTTTACTCTGCACTTGGGATTTGTTAAAAAAAAAATATATATAAATATTGACAACCACATTTTCCCCAGTTGTACTTTTTATATTTACCTGTGTTGTTATTTTAACGTCAATAAAGTTAAACTAACTAAAGTAAAAAGTTTGACTCGAGCCCCGATGGACTCTGCCTCTCTGTGTCTCTGTCTGCCGCTCTTTACTGTTATGAAGTATCGCTCAGATTATGTTGCCAAAGCTTTAGTTGCAAATCAATAATGATAAGTCACCAGAGATAATAAAGTCTTATGAAATCAATACAGGCAATTATAAGAGCTGTAATAACAGTGTGTCAAGTGAAGATGGCTGCGTGGATATGAGGAGGAGACCGCAGGGGAGAACAAAAGCTTTTCTCTGCTTCGTTTAGACTGCGTTTTCACTACACCGGTCTCTTTTTAAAACATCCTTTCAACCATTTTGTATTCATATTGTAAATTATTAGTATTTTTCTTTTTTAAGATAATTTTTTGGCATTTTCAAGCTTTATTAGACAGTACAGAGTTGAAATGGGGAGACAGAGAGAGAGAGAGAGAGAGAGAGGGGGGGGGGGATGACCTGCAGTAAAGGTCCACAGATCGGATTTGAACCCGCGACCACTGCAACAAAGGCAGGAGCCAATATGGTACACGCTCTATCCACTACACCACAGGAGCGCCCCAAATACTGTAAATTATTTTATGCAGTACTTAATTTTATCATTATTTCCAAAATTATTCATTGTATTTGTATTGAAGAATCCTGTAAAAATAGCCACTGTAATTTCACTGCACATCCTGCATCATGTGCATGTGACGAAAAATACTTGCATACACACACACACACACACACACACACATTTCAGGCGAACAAGGAGAACACATAAGAGCCAAACCACATAACAAAGAAAACACACTCCCGCCAAACACAAACACACACACACACACACACGCACTCACACACACTCACTCTTAAAGCGCACTCACTCTGTCTCTCAAACACACACACACACACTCTCACTCACTCACTCACTCACTCACTCACTCACTCACTCACTCACTCACTCACTCACTCACTCACTCACTCACTCACTCACTCACTCACACACACACACACACACACACACACACACACACACACACACACACACACACACACACACACACACACACACACACACACACACACACACACACACACACACACACACACACACACACACACACACCCTTTTAGTTGTTTACTCTTGCACGTTCCATCCAATCACAGGCTGTCGGCTTGACGCTGCGCAGGCCGGCCGCCGCCTAACAACAACAACATGTGCTCTGACAGAAAGGGAAGAATTCTCTTTCTCTTTCTCTTTTGTTCTCTTTCATCCTCTCTTTTCTCTGCTCTTCTGTTCTACTAACGACTTGTGAACAGGCAGCAGCAGGAAAACGTGGAGATGAGTTTTGTTTTGTTTTGTTTTGCTAAAGGGCTACAGTAGCCATGGAGTCAATATTGTGAATTTTCTTACAGGAAAGATTAATTTTTTTTTTTTAAACTGACTGAATACATGTTAGATGGCGTATTAATGCCACTGTGGAATTAGACGAAACAAAAAAACGTGCCGGTGTATTCGAGAAAAAAACATTATATTCTAAGAGACAAAAATTAACATTTTAAACATTGAAATCATTTGATGGCAGTTTTTAGCTCTGAATATACCTGACATTAATGTTCAAATTTACACCTAAAGTACATGTTAGTCAAATAAAACAATAGATTTAATAAATGTCATCTGAACCGATAAGTTGTTTTTCTCATAATGACATTAACTGCTGCAGACCCCCTTGTAACTTTCCTGGGAAACAATTCATTGTTCTCGGCTATAATTATCACAAAACGTGCAACATCTTCACGCAGCTCCTTCTGATTTACTGATAAAACTTGTAAAAGCTCAAGGAACTATGATTGTAAAGTATTATACTCAGTCGTCACTCTCTGATCAAATAAATATCAACTTTAAATGCCTTCTGTGTGTGTGTGCGTGTGTGTGTGTGTGTGTGTGTGTGTGTGTGTGTGTGGGTGTGCGTGCGTGTGTGTGTGTGTGTGTGTGTGCGTGTGCGTATAACTAGCAACTTTAAATGCCTTCTGTGTGTGTGTGTGTGTGTGTGTGAATAACTATCAACTTTAAATGTATTCTCTCTTGTATAGTGTAATGTGTGTGTGTGTGTGTGTGTGTGTGTGTGTGTGTCTGCGTGCGTGCGTGCGTGTGTGTGTGTGTGTGTGTGTGTGTGTGTGTGTGTGTGTGTGTGTGTGTGTGTGCGTGTGTGTGTGCGTGTGTGTGTGTGAATAACTAGCAACTTTAAATGTCTTCCCTCTCTCGGAGGACACAAACAGTCCCATCGTGCCGAGTGCAGAGTTTTGACGTCAGACTCGTCCTTTGAGCCTCAATCAGAGATAACGATGCCACGGAAAAACCCAAATGCAGTTAGCAGTGAAATGCTTTTCATTTGGAGCAGAGCTGCTGTCTCTCAGTTTGTACAAAAGGAGCATAATCTAATTTCACCTCATTTGGATGTGAACTAACTGTAGTTTTTTTTCTCAAACAAAAAGCTAAATCCTCTGGTCTTTGTTTTGCCCTCTGTGAGCGTGTGTGTGTCAGAACATAGGGTGTGTGTGTGTGTGTGTGTGTGTGTGTGTGTGTGTGTGTGTGTGTTTACATCTGTATTTTTAAGGACCACATGTATAAAAAAAAATAGGAAATTTGTGTGACGTTTTTTCCTTGAATTCTTCTTAGTTTAAGCTTTCTGGTTTGTTGTTAAGGCCTTCTTAAAACCTTTAAATTATCAAAGAATTGAAAGAAAATGTATCCATGTTAAACTTTTAAATCACTTTAGGTATAAAGCATTATCACAGCCTTATTTCTTCCAGTTAAATACAAGGTTTAGGTTTCCAAAAACGTCACACAATAATGTGAATGTTTTTCTTTGTCCAAAAGGCCTTTTTCAGGGAACAAAAAATAGGTTCAAAACTTTTAGCCTTTCAGCAAAAAATAAAAGTAAATGAAGCCATGAAAGTTGATGCAAACAATTGGTCTAGGTGTCCCAACTTTAGCGGATTACCTCTAAACTTTAGGAGATTGACATTGTTAGATTAGATGGATGTATTAGATATATTATTTTAATTTTATTGAGACATTAAACAATGTAAAAAACTGGAAACATTTAGGTCTTCCAAAACTTTTGTAAATCACTAGAAATGTGGTGCGCCAGAGCCAGTGGTGGTCATAGAAACAAATAAGGTTCTGTAAGTAATCTATTGGCGAAAACAGAGCCTCAGAAACATAGTGATATAAATGTGTGTGTGTGTGTGTGGGGGTGTGTGTGCGTGGGTGTGTGTGTGTGTGTGTGTGTGTGTGTGTGTGTGCGTGTGTCTGTGCATGTGCGTGTGTGTGTGTGTGTGTGTGTGTGTGTGCGTGTGTGTGTGCGTGTGTGTGTGCGTGTGTCATCATGATGAGCGATGTCATGTAAAAGAGTCGTTGCGTCTGTAAAACAAAAGCAGTTTGCGGCCAAACGTCTGTAATTTGCAATCAGCACGATCTCATTACAACCCGCGAGTCTGTGAAAGACGAGCTCCTAATTCAATTCATATCCAGTTAAGATCCCGCAGATTAAAAACTCCTTCCTTCTTCATGTCATTCTCTCTTCGTTCGCTCCACAAAAAAGTCAACGTTTGTATTGTTTAAGTTTGGTTTTTTTGTCCTTCTTGCTTGAGGCAGTTACTCAAACTCATGTCGAATACATAGTTTAAGAAGAAGAAAAAAAAAAGATTTGAATGTTAAATATATAAACAAGCTGACAGAGCAGAAAACTGCAGCAGATGTAAACAAATAGAAATTACAGCGACAATGAGAGGAAGATGATGGATAGAAGAAAGACATGGAGGAAGAAGAAAAGCAGTAAATAATATGGTAAAAAACACAATATTCCATGTTTTTACTAATGAGAAACGTGTGTAGAGGCCTTTTGAAAAAACAATAAAGATATCCTTCGTGTATGTAGTTTTTTTCTTCCAGCAGCTGAATACAAGGGAGCGTTATGCAAGCAGGTTATAACAGTTATGTTTTGTCGACTTATTCTGACAAAGATTCGATAAGAGTTAAGTTACATGTTTATATTGAAATTAAGTTGAGACACGGCAGACAAAAACATTGCTTTTTCAATCAGTGGTTAATTTTCTATTTTTTTTTCGAGTTTCTCTATTTATCTTCCATAACATGTCTTCTTTCATACTAGTATAAATCAAAGGTCCAACATGTACATTCAGGTGTTTATTTGACTAAACCTTGTCTGTTTGCGTCTGTATATTTCTCCTATACAACCACCTTTAACAGACATTATCTCAACATTAGTTTTTTTTTCAATAATCTGCTCTGAACCAAAAAGCGCATATTTATTCAACACACACACACACACACACACCACACACACACACACACGCACACACACACACACACACACACACACACACACACACACACACACACACACACACACACACACACACACAAACCGTCAGTTATAACCCAAATTGCAGAACTCCAACAGGAAAGATTATTGAACTTTTTTTTCTAGTTTTACATTCACTCAAATTTACAACAAAAGCCTGAAAATCTTCAACACAAAACAAGATCAAAGTGGATTTTTGATGTTTGATTTTTAACCTGAGATGGACAATAGATAAAATCTGGCGTAGCATATATGTGTTTTGTTTAGCAGAAGAAAATGAAGATGTCTTGCTTAGTGTTAAACTCTGGGGTATAAAGAGCAGCTTGCCGACACCCGGCCGCAAAGTGCCGACATTTTATCAAATAATAAAATCCATCCAGTCCTGTTATGACTGGCTCAGTTAGAGAGACAAATAAATCCGACAACAGCAAGTACGTGAAAAAATAAAGAAAATAAAAATTCCTGCGTTCACGGCTTTGTTTTTGTGGCGAGATTAAAGCTTTTCTTCCAGTCTGAAGAGTTTAAATACCATGGAGAGACGTCCAAAGAAAACTGCTGCGTCTTCAGAGAGGTTTGACCCATGTTTGGATGTTCTGAGGATCTAGATGTTAACGTCACAGTTTTATATCTGGAACAGGGAAAACACCTGAACCTGTCATCGTCTAGTTAGGGCCCTATTTGTCCTCACTATTTGTCGATTTAAAGGTGCAGGCAGTGATTCTGGGAACGCTTTTTGTGAGAACGCTTTTTGTCAGAGTCACTTTTTGTTAAACTCAGTGAATATCTCCTCATGATTGACTACATTTTTCCGTGTGTGCACTAAAAAAAATCCTATAGGCTCTGTAAACTGGTATGTAAAGAAAGGGGGCCCACCAAATCTAGCAATATGCCCCGTTTACACAGCCTAGGTTGTATATTAACGCTGGATTATTTTGATGCACACACACAGGTACAGGTAGTAGATCATGAGGAGATATTCACCGATTTTGACAAAAAGTGATTTTATCAAAAATAATTCTCCAGAATCACTGACTCCACCTTTAAAACATTGTAACATTTTCTCACTCAAGCAGAATTCGACCAGACGATAAATGAAAAGTAAATTAGTTTTGTAGTTGTTGTCTTACGGTTTTCGTCCTGAGCGATGCACTGCAGCGGGATGCCGAAGAAGGAAGTGTAGGAGTCGTTGTACCAAACCAGCAGCTCAGTGCCTCTGGGGATGTCCATGCACGCTCGGTAGAAGATACACGACCTGCAAGAAAAAACACACATAACGTTAAAGGTGCAGTGTGTAATATGACATCATCAAGAAAGTTCTACAAAGTTCTTGAATGCAACGCTCCCTGGGTAACCCCAACCCTTTTGAATAATAACAGAAGCTACAGTGGCCTTCAAGGACAAGAACAATTCAAAATCTTAAACAATGCACCTGATGACATTCCAACTATGACACTTTCAAGATGGCGGCACTAGGCCTTGGTCCAAAATATGCAGAAATATGGACATATATGAGACCCTTTCTAAGGGAAAAAATAATAATTCAAATCATTTTTTTTCAGCTATTATGCACTAAATTAAATGTACTTATGGATATTATAATTACTTTCTACAAAATCTGCTAGGAAATAAAGCCCAACATTCTACACACTGCAGGTTTAAACACTTTTATTTTTTAAATATGCAGCTCTGGAAAAAATTAAGAGACCACTCCAAATGTTCAGTGTCTCACGTTTGACTATTTATAGGCATATGTTTGAGTAGAATGAACATTGTGGTTTTATAATATAAAATACTGACAACATTTCTACCAAATTCCAATACATTTTTTGCATTTTCAATAAGTTATGTAGAGATGAAGCTTTAAGAAAAAACCAGACTGGTCTCTTATTTTTTTCCGGAGCTGTATTTTTCCCGGTATCTTCACCTTTTATTTGACAGTTGTAGAGAGACAGAGTTGAAATGGGGAGAGAGGGTGATGACTTGCAGACAACGGGCCGAGCCAGAATCTAACCTGGGTCTGCTGTGAAGAGGACTGAGCCTCAAATGGTACACACTCTACTACACCACGGGAGCACCAAAAAAAAACACACACACACACACACACACACACACACACACACACACACACACACACACACACACACAGATTTACGATAACATTTTTTTCCTAGTGTTATTATCTGTAGAGAAGTTATAACACATCAAACGTTGATTTGTCTTCATGTCTTGGTTAGAACATGATGGTGCCTTGTACTTTTGGAGTCATGGAATACTAATTTCTTCCTTTTTTTTCTTAATTTCTTTTAGGGTCTACAGTAATGGTTTCCAGCACACGGGACTGGTATGTAAACAGAGGGGGGCCACCGTAACTAGCAACATGTCGTTTACAGAGCCTAGGCTGTGTATTTATAACACTGGATTTTTACCAGTATGGACAGGTAGTGGATCATGAGGAGATATTCACTGATTTTGACATTCTTAACAATCACCGACCGCACCTTTAAGTTCGCATACAGAGGTAGAATACAGCAAATTCAGCAAAAAGTGATTTTGACAACAAGCGTTCTCCAGAATCACTGACTACACCTTTAATAAGCGTTCCTACCCGTGCATCGAGGAGAGGAGGAAAGTGTAGAATACATTTTTCCCATCTGATAACATCTTGATTTCAGCCCCAATGATTTATGTGAAATATCTGGCCTCTCTCACTCGCTGCTCGGACCAAACTAATGACCAAGATGTTGTTCAAGCTCTGAGCCAGTGAACTGACGGTTGCCGGGTCACACCACCTCTAAAACAACACCGCATTCGCCCAAAAACATCACCACCAGCGACTCCACGTTTCTAAACCACACTTTAATATCCAGCCCGAACTATTTTAAAACAACTAGACCACGGAGGTCACTGGTTCAACTCCCACACGACTCCCAATGTTCTCCTGCCAAAGTGAGATAACGAATGACTCTGCAAACAGCTTGAGGACAACCACTTAAAGTAACAAGAAATATTTAATATGAACTTTGATAGATTCTTTTTCTTTTTTTTAAGATTATTTTTTGGCTTTTTATTAGACAGTGTGGAGAGACAGAGATGAAATGGGGCAGAGAGGGGAATGACATGCAGAGAACGACCACGGGCTGGGTCTGCTGTGAAGGGGATTGAGACTCTATGGGGGAGGAGGGGGGTAGGGGGGGAACTCTAACCACTACACAATTTTAACAGATCCTTAATGTCCACTTAATTCAAAGCACATTAAGTTTAAACGTTCTACTAATGAAGTTTGACTTTGACTGTTGATGCGATAAAAAGCTCAATTTAACCGTCAGACTGTAAAAAAAAAACTTCCAAAACCAGAGTTCAACATCAAGTCTAAACCGCTCCGTCAAACCACACTGGTAATCATGTTTGTGGAGCGTTCCTATCGACCATTATCTAAATTCAGACGATTATTTTTAGATATATTGTTTTCCTTTAAGGCAGAAGTGAAATTGTATGTATGCAGTCCTGGAGGACACGTTTGTTCAGTGGCACAAAAACAGTATTGAGTTTAAAATGTAGCTTTGTACTGTAACTTTCAATTTTAGGCAACTATATATATATACATATAATTGTACTACACCACATTCTTAGAGGTAAATATTGTACTTAATAATTTTACATTTCACTGCTACAAGTAGAATTTCTGATAGGTTGGTTTAAATCATGACGATACCACTATAGTTTTGGAAACAATTATCATAGTGTGAAAATTAGATACACTATCAAATTGAGGCTATTGTTGAATTATGCATACAGTATAAATATCCTTTTAAATAAGAGTTAAATGTGTGAGTAGAGCAGACAAGTTTGTGTGTGTGTGTGTGTGTGTGTGTGTGTGTGTGTGTGTGTGTTTTATTGTTTTATTAAGGCCTTCCACACCAGGGGAGGGGTGGAGTGGTGTTAGACCCATGTGAAAACACATTCAGGAGGGACCAGGCAATAAATCAGACATACTCAATGACCTCCCAGGATTTAAAAAAAGGGGCGAAATGGGCCGACAAACATGCAGCGCCCTGAATGTGTTTCAAACAAATGTATGTGTTTAATACATACGCGGTGCTACATTCAGGCGGGGCTGTGTTATAAATCAAACACACCCACCCAACAGGCATTCAGGTATGAAAAACAAAGACTCCAGCTGAGTTTAAAATTGTTCGTCTGGCAGATCAGTGGGACGCAGTAAAGTCCGCTCTCTGATCTTTCCTCTGTTCTTCTGTTTTCATACAAAGCAAAAGGAGGTTCATAATCGGCCTTTAAATAATGGCGTTCGTTCGGGCAGTGTGAGGTTGTAAATCAAACAACCCAAATACCTTAAAAGGTGTATTAATGTGTCTGCATGTGGTGAAGAAACATGTTTATCTTAACCATTCATGCTGGCAAAGCGTCACAAAGTCAGTCAATGATTTCAGTGTGGTCTGGCCCGACTCATATACCCCCTTTCTACATGAATCTGGTTCTAGCAGCTTAGCCCAAGAGATCTCAAAGTAAAATTTAAGAATGTTGAATACCTTTTTAATAACACTTCAAATTAAATGTAATGCCTAAGTAAAGTAAAAACTGTATAATGAAAATATCTGACTGATTTTAAGGTACTTCTAATGAGGAACAATTATTATAAACCGACATTTATATGCTGTAACAAAAGCTTTGTGAAGTGTGTGTACACTCTTAATAACAGAATAAAAAAAGGCTTATTTGTCACAAATCGACCCTTCTCCAACTGTTTGAAAGGGCAATCAAACAATTTAAACCCTTTGTAAAGGAAGTTCAGTACTTTTAAGGCCTTATTTTGGGAATATTAAATTCAATGTTTTTTTAATGCTTTCAAGACCCTGCAGGCTCTCTGTCTTGTTCTGGTCTGGTGATGGTTTTGCGAATGGTTCATCTTAGGATCATTCAAAGAACCAGTTTGTCTTCCCACAGGCTACAGAGCTACGTCATTAAGTCCCTGTGTATGCGTCACTCCTCCAGCTAAACTTAGCAACCAACTTCAAGTGCAAAAATAACAATAATAACGTAACAATGGCGGACTACATTGGCCAATCGTGAACCAGTTCTTTGTTTTTCAACAACAGAATAACCTGAACAACCAGAACAACTACAACTTTGGAACGGCCTTTTTTTTTAAATAGTCCTACGAGAACGAAACAGAAACATAATCGCTGTCAGAAGCCGTCGGAATGAACAGCACAAACAAGCTGGGCCAGTTGTGTTTATCACACACTACATTGTGTCAAACTAAACAAGAACATTTGTTTTTTAAACCATTTGATAAGTTTTAAATACTGACCAAAAAAACTAATTAAACATTAGTTGGGTCCTGGCTACCAACTGGTATGATATACTAAGTAACATATATTTCAAAATAAATGTCTGAACACATTAATAAAGTAAAAATAAAGTATTACTTGCTATTACAAAAACATTTAAAAAAAAATCATAATCTGTCAGTTATTGGCTCAATTTCAGACACATAACCAGTATCCTTATAAAACATTTGATCAATCAGGTGATTTTTTTTTATTATAAAATAAATGATGAGATTATTTTTCAAGAATTGCGGAAAAGCTTTGGTTTCCATGGGGATTGCCAGGTTCTGTAAATTGGTTAAATTCAAACTGTACATAACATGAAGGATAATAGTGAGGGGGCTTTTCTTTGAAGAAATTCCCATCAACAGGGAATTGAACTAAAACGTCATGACATGTTTTCGTCTTGTCATTAACATCTACATAGTGCATAGTTTTTCTGAGACACACCTGTTTGGGGGATTTCCAAATTCTGAACGTAGCTCAATTGGGTGTTTTCCAAAATGTAATTAGACAGTCAATTCATCAGTTCTATAATTAGTCCTTTTGTCAGTGTGTTGGCACCGCCCATTTCTACCAAACTCAGCTGGCAATAAAGATGTTGTACTATCAGCTGACTTTATTTTAGAGCTCGGGTGTTGCGAAGCAGAAAGACTTTGATCAGGTGAGTAGATTAAACCGATATTAAATGATAATAACCAACAAATAACCAATGATGATAAGAATTAAAACCTACGCAATAGATGTTGCCTACAATTATAATTTGATCAATAAAAACTGTTTATTGACGATTTGCAGGTCTCGAGGGTTTGGTGATCTGATGGACAAGAATATTCCACGTGTTTCTAGAAACTACAGTTCACTGTTACACAAGATATTACTTCAATCAAAAGTACAATAAAACTGCAAGAATAGACACAACCACCTCAGGTAAGCGCAGTTATTTGTTTTTTAAAGGGAAAAAGAAGTGAAAAATTGTTACGAGCAAAAAGTGTAAATCGTTTTTTCGCAAAAACTTTGGCTAATCTATGTAATTTACCTTGATTTAAAATGGTTATTTGTGCAGGTATGTTCAGTGATAGTATATTTTAACCATTTTAATGTGGGGTTAAATAGTGTTATTTTGTATGCCTTGCAAGCCATTGATCCCAGGAGTACTGGTGAGGAAAAATTGTATCTTTTCTTTCTAAAACTGTGTGCCCCACTTATTAATGAGCAGTTATATTTTGAATATTTCTATTTTAACAGGCAAATTACCCCAAGCGTAGGTATTTTGCACTTTTTGCACTGTTGGTATATTGTGGCTTTCCTGTGTATTTGATTTACTGTAATATCTTGCCCTCTAAGAACTAAATAAATGTTGATTGATTGATATGTTATGTTGTGCATTTAGATTTCTTAAGCATAAGCTATTCAAATTCAGCTCTGTATTAAAGGCTATAAGTCCAATATTATTCATCTAACTGATGGTTACTTGTATACTTTCCAAATAAAAGTCTAATTTAACAAATTAGAATACTTGCCATGTAATTTGACAGCAGCCAATTTAACAGTGTGGCTATAATTGTAAAACTATGCATTCATTCAGGTAAGACAAACAATTAAGGGTGAAAGCCCCATTATTTATTGCAACAATTTATTTAAAACTGTATATGAAACTGTTAGTTATATAACTGAAATATGTTGTCCAGAAGTTTGTGCATCATCCACAGAAACCGGGACATTGTTTCTGGAAAGTACAGAGCTTGAATCTAACTCATATTTCTGTCTTGTACCCAACAGGCTCCAACTTCAGCTACCAAAGTGGAATTTCCCTGAGGCAAAATGGCGACATCAGATTCCAGTAAGTCTAATTAAACTATATAATAGATTATGTCACAGCCCTGCAAGAGCTGCGGTTAGATCAAACAAAGAAGAATAAAGCTGGTGGACCACACCTTGTATTATAACACCGAGAATGGAAAGCTGTCTATCAAGTTGTTCCTCAGTTGCCGAATCTTAAAGTTTTTTATTAAAATAGATATAGATGTGCTATTGGTGTCTGCACTACCAACAGTCATTGGAGCTGAACAGTTCACTTCACCTGCAAAACAGGCTCAGTGCAGCAAACACTATGAATTGTCCTCACTGAGATAACACACACTGTCAGTCAGAATATGCTCTGAGTACAAACACTAGCATCAAACCCCAATACACAAATTACAAACTTTTAATCTTTACAGTTTGAATAATTTGAGTTATTTCACACAAATTACATAATATTTTCTTTGATGAAAGGGTTAAATTCTTTCACATGAAATTGTTTATTTTATAACATACCAGTTTTGAGCTTTCCCTTTATACTGTATATGTTCACTAACAAGTCTAAAACAAGACATCTTGGTGTTTCAGTTGAAATTGCAATCTGCAGTGTTTGAAATGCACTCATTCTGTTTTGAATGTGTGGTTTACAGTTGTGGCAGTAGTGTGTTAGTGTTTGAAAAAAAGGGCTGGAAATCCACAGTGTTGTGCAGGCTGTGGTTAAGCCATGAGATAGGTGTGTAGAGTTTTGAAAATTGTGTTTAATCAATGAAAAACGAGCTAGAGTTTGGTCCGAATGAACCGCTGCTCTGCATAGTGTAGTTAGTTGTGCACATGTCGTTCCAGTTGTGCCCACTGTGGTTTAGCAATCGAAAAAAACTGTAAACATAACAGCAGTTACATATGGAAGACGGCCTTTTGTCCCCGGTTCTCAAGAATCACTGCTATGTATGTCGATTTCTTTTTGAATGGTTGCGCAAGAAAAAGTAACATGATATTTGACATGAATGTGATTTTAATCAAATCTAGTGAGTTTGCATGTTGCATAAAAGACTAAATGAACATAACCCTGGCTTTTAAGAATCCTCTGGTACTGTTTCAACTGTCCGTTGGTACACAAAAAGTATAGTTTTGTGTCTCTCCTCACTGTCTAAAAAGCATTGTAAAATGCCAACAACAAAAAAGTCCCCTGGTGTGATTTGGTTGGGCAGTTGTGAACGCAGCAATACATCTCCGGTTTGGACAATTTTTTTAAAATTAAACAGTCCCAGACCGCATGCAGAGGTGGTTCTGTTTAAACACAATTCCGAGTTGTTTGAATGACAGAAGTTTTCAGATCAGAATTTAAGGAGCGGTGCAACAAAGAGGCACGGCAGCATGTAACACAGCCTCCGTCAGAACCACACAGTGCATGGAAGCACAGCGAAGCAAACGGAACAGCAGCTAGGCTCCTTTAAGCGTCAAGCAATGACAATCAGAGCACTTGACGGCGGTGCTGCCGTCGTTGATCTTATTAACCGAAAAGCATGATTTAGAGGTTAGTGAATGGGAAGCGAAAAGCACAATTATATCTGCACCTGAATGTGTAAATATTGTTCCAAAATGTATTTATTAACTTAAGAGTTTTGAAAAAAATTATAACTTGTGCAACTGGTTCAATTGATAGCACAAACAATAAGGGAGGGAACCTTTGTGTATTCCTCGTTCTGATTAAAAATACTCTTTAAGAAGACTTAACCTCCTAGAACCATTACTAAGATCCATATTGAATAAACTGTATGGATATCAATATCGCGTCTTTTAATGCTTGGGGACTGCGTGTTGGACACAGTGACGCTGACAAATCGCGCCGCCTTATAGTGGATAAACTCTTAGAGGCCTGTGATATACTATGTGTCCAAGAAACCTTTTTACCTAGGCAGGATTTAGAGGGTCTAAATTCCCTGCATGAAGATTTTTATGGGGCAGGTGAATCTACCACTGACCTGAGTACCGGGATAGTTCGTGGTAGAATACCTGGTGGTGTTGCCGTGCTATGGCACAAAAAATATGACCAGCTGGTTAAGGTGGTTAGACTGGGTGTTGATTGGGCAATAGGAATTGAGTTTAATAGTGGTGATAAAAACTTCATTATTTTAAACATTTATACACCTTACGAGTGTCGTCAAAATGAAGATGAATATCTTAATAGATTGGCTTGTGTTATGTCTTTCATTCAAGATAATGCTTCCACGTGCATCTTCATTGTGGGTGTTATGAATGCAGATGTTTCCGATGGTAGCTCCTTATTTGCCACATATTTAATGCAGTTTTGCTCTGATAATGGTCTGATCCTTTCTAGCAAAGTGCTTTTGCCTAATAACAGCTACACTTACATCAGCGAGGCATGGCACACAACCTCGTGGCTAGATCACTGTATTTGCACAGCTGATGCACATGACTCCTTGGAGTCCATGAGAATTAATTATGAATTTGCCACTACTGATCATGTGCCTATTTCTCTATCTGTAATTCTAGGCAATATACCTACTCTTGTGTCTGTAGATAACAATGTATGTGAGGGTAAAATAGATTGGTCTAACCTGTCTGAGGATGATCTTAAGGAGTACTATTTTCGGACTGACATCTTGCTGAGCAACATTGAATTACCAAAATATTCCATTGCATGCCATGATATTAATTGTAAGAACCCTCAACATGGTATTGAGCTGTGCTCCATGTATGATAATATTGTGAAGGCTCTCCTTGCGTCAAGCAGGCCCCTGTATAAGACCCACAGACTGTACAAAGTCAAGCCAGGCTGGAATGACTATGTGGAAGAGATTCATGCTGAGGCAAGAAAGGCCTTCAAAGCATGGGTTGAGTCAGGCAGACATAAACATGGTCCCTTATTTGAATATAAGAAGCATGCCAATGCAAAATTTAAATATGCTCTACGTTTCATTAAGAGGAATGAAAATACAATGAGGTCTGACCCTCTTGCAAAGAAACTGCAATACAAAAGTCCTGTTGAAAAAGAAGTAATAAATGTAAAACATCGTTACCAACAAATATTGATGGTGTCAGCGGCTCAGAGAAAATTACTCAGTTGTGGCAGAAACATTTTTATGATCTCCTCAACTGTGTTAAAAGTAACTCTTTCACAGTGAGTAACATTGATAGCAATGAAGACGTGATGGTTTTCCCTCAAGAGATATATGATGCTATTATGATGCTAAAAGATAATAAGGCTTGTGGTATGGATAAGATATCTGCAGAGCACTTAAAACATGCAAGTAGAAAACTATGCCCCCTAATTGCTATTTGTTTCACTGGGTTCTTAACCCATGGTATTCAACCTGATTCTATTTTATCTGTCACATTAGTGCCCATCATTAAAGACAAAACTGGCAAAATTAACAGCTCGGATAACTACCGGCCTATAGCTATGGCCAGTGTTTTATCCAAGGTCTTGGAGAGGATTATACTGAATAGGTTGGAACATTTTCTATTGACCTCTGACAACCAGTTCGGCTTCAAACCTAAACATGGCACAGATATGTGTATTTTTGCCTTAAATGAGGTACTTGATGTGTATAACAGGCAAAATTCTACAATTTTTATGTGTTTTATTGATGCTTCAAAAGCCTTTGATCGTGTGAATCATGAGAAGCTATTCCTCAAACTGCACAACCGAGGGGTTCCCAAATATTTAGTTAGAATCTTGGCTTTTTGGTATGCTCATCAGTCTATGTATGTGAAATGGGGTAACTCTATGTCTGCCCCATTCAATGTAAGTAACGGAGTTAGGCAGGGAAGCATTTTATCTCCCTTTCTTTTTAATATTTATTTGGATGATCTTTCAAAGCTGCTAAATAACTGTGGAACAGGCTGTATGATCGGGAACACCATTATCAACCACCTGATGTACGCAGATGATCTGGTGATTCTTTGTCCATACAGTGCTGGCCTCCAACAGCTGCTAAGGGTCTGCTCCCAATATGGTGCAGACTTTGATATTAAGTACAACTCCAAAAAGAGCAATATCATGATCGCTAGAAGCAGGGAGGACAAGAAACTGTTGGTTCCTGATTTTCTTCTGTCCGGTGCTGTCCTTAAAGTGTGTGAGGAGGTCAAATACTTAGGGCACTTTATAACTGCTGACCTGTCTGACGACAGGGACATCCGCAGACAGTACTGTATGATGTATGCACAAGCTAATATGTTGAAGCGTAAGTTTAGTATGTGTTCATTGTCTGTGAAGACCACTCTTTTTAAAGCTTTTTGCACCCCAATGTATACTGCCCACTTGTGGCGGCGCTATAAGAAAAGCAGTATGCAGAAACTCAATGTAGCATATAATGATGGCATGAGGCTGCTGCTTCATATGCCACGTTGGAGCAGTGCAAGCCAAATGTTTGTCAGTGTTAATGTGCCCACCTGTCCTGCTGTGCTCAGGAATCTTATGTACAGATGTATGTGTAGACTATCGGAGTCATGTAACGGCATAATCACAACTCTAGTGAACCCTGCAATGAGTGCGGTTAGGTTCACTTCCACATTATGGAACCATTGGCGCTTTAGCCTATATGCTAATATCTGAACACTCTTTGTGTAGTGTGGAACTGACAGCTGGAGTCTTTCTTAGTTTTTTTTTATTGTTGTTTGTCTTTTTACTGTTTTTGTATTGTATTATGGACCGTTTTCTCTCTGTGTCTGGAATAAAATAAAATCAATCAATCAATCGTATATTAGCGACTGAACTGACGTTGATGAAAAGTGGATAGTCATGATTCCTTAATCATTCTCTTAGTTCCTTACAATTATCGATACTCCATTTTGTGATGATTTTGTTCTTATTCTTTTACAGCATCTGAACTCAGAATTGTGATCATCGGAAAAAGTCAGGATGAACAGAATTCACTAAGTAACTGGATCACTGAGAAAAAGTATTCTTCTCATCCAAAAACTTTTTGGCACTTTCCGCGTTGGAGGAAGAAACCCTGTAAAGTAGTTAAAACAGCAGACATCTTCAGTCTGCCCGAGGAACAAGTGCTGCAGGAGATGAAGAGATGCGTGGCTGAGTGCCCCCCTGGACCAAATGTCCTGCTACTGTTAGTGAACCCTTCTGATTTTACTGAGGAGGACAGAGAGAAATTGAACTTCACCATGAGCTGCTTTAGACAAGATGCTTTTCAACACTCAATGATCATAATGACACAAAAGGATAAGGGAGGGAACTTCTCAGTTTACAAACTCCTCAGAGACTGCAAAAACAGGGAACACACAATACACTTTGCTAAAAGAGAAATTCAGGACAAAAACCTTAAAGAACTGATGGAAAAAATGGAAAAGATAGAAAGTGAAAACCGGGGGAAATATCTAACTGAGACTGTTAAATTGGGAGCCCCTGATGGCGCAAAACCCTCTCTTAACCTGGCATTTTGTGGGAGACATGAAGCCTGCAAGACTTTAACAACTAATGCCATTCTGGGAGGAAGAAATGAAGCTTCAACTGTGGACTCATCAGAGTGAGGCAGAGGTGTATGGACGTCAGGTTTCCCTTGTTGAGCTGCCTGCGTTGTATGGAAAACATCTGGATGCAGCAAGGAAGGAATCACTTAAATGTATTTCCCTTTGTGATCCTGAGGGGGTCCATGCCTGCATCCTGGTCCTACCATTAGATTGTCCAAGTGATGAAGACAAGAAAGAGTTAGAAACCATTCAGGACATATTCGGCTCTCAAGTTGAGGATTTCACCATGATCCTTTTTACAACTTCTAACCTTCTAGGGGTTGAGCAATTTCTACAGCAAGACAGAGACATCCAACAGCTCCTTCAGGCCTGTGATAGGCGATACTATGTCTTCAACATCAAGAATAAGCTAAATGTCTCTGAGTTCTTGCAAACTGTGGAAAATATGAGAGTTGTAGGATGCGGAAGCTTCAAAAAAGATATGTTTCCCAAGACTACAGGGTTTTCAAGAAGGGTATCTAAAATGTTTTTAAGAAGAACATCTAGGATTAAGAAAAAAGATACTTCAAGGTCTACCGTGAGTAAAGACCCTGTGAGTGCAATGCCTTTGAAAACAACACAGAGCGAAGAATGCCTCAGGTTGGTGCTGCTTGGGAAGACTGGTTCTGGAAAGAGTGCCACGGCGAACACTATTTTAGGCAAAGCATGCTTTGAATCTGACTCCAGCAGCAGTTCAGTGACAAAGCATTGCCAAAAGGCAAAAGGTGAGATCGATGGACAGCCAGTTGTTGTGGTCGACACACCTGGCTTGTTTGACACGAGTCTGTCAAATGATCAAGTTAAACAGGAGCTGGTACACTGCATCAGCCTGTCGGCTCCAGGACCTCATGTGTTTCTACTGGTGGTGAAGATCGAGCGCTTTACACAGGAGTCAAGAGACACAGTGGAACTGATCAAGGGTTTCTTTGGCAATAGGTCAGAAGACTTTGTCATTGTCATATTTACCGGGGGAGATGCTCTTGAAAACAAAACAATTGAGAGTTACATGGATGGAAATGATGAGTTCTTCATAAAACTGAGAACTAAAGGTCCTGACGGATACCAGGTCTTCAATAACAAAGATCAGCAGGATCGTTCCCAAATCAAAGAGCTGCTGAGAAAGGTCAAGTCATCGATAAGAAAAAATGAAAATGGCCACTACAAATCAGATTGGTTCAGGGAAGCTGATGCAGCCATAAAGAGGGAAATGGAAAAAATCATGAAGGAGACCGAACCAAAGATAAAGAGGGAGCTGTCGGATCTTCGAATAAAATGTGAAGAAGAAATGCAAGAAAAGCAAAACAAAAGTACAGGGCGAAAAGCAAAAATGTATCAAGTACGAGAACAAAGAGCAAAAGGATTTAAAGAAAACAGAGAGCACATAAAAAGGAAGCTGGAGAGGATAAAGAGAGAAAGAGAGAAGAGCAAAGAACAGGATGCAATTTTTAAAATGAAGGATAATGCCCAGCGACGTGTGTGGGAACGAAACCTTGAAACTCTGGAGCAAGAAATACAAGTTGCAACAGAGAAAAGTGCAATAAGTGAAGGAGAACAAAGTAAAGGAGACATGAAAAGAGAACTAGAGGCTTGGGAGCAGGAAAGAAGGGAGTGGTGGAAAAAACGATATCAAGAAGATGATCGGAAACGAGAAGAGGAGCAAACAGGACTTAAAGAGCTCAGAGAACTTGAGCAGGAATTTGAAACGTACGAATCCAAAAGAAAAGAACACAAAAAAAGCATAGAACAAGAAGAGGAAAGACAATTACAAGTTGCAAAAGAAAACTATGAAAAGAAAGTGGAGGAAATACAGAGGAAAAATAAAGAAGAAGCCAGAAAGAGAGCTGAAGAATCAAATGAATTCATCTGCAACTATGCTAAAGATGTTTCTGAGAAGGAAATGTTAGAAAAGGAAATGATAGATCTGAAGCAGAGGGCAGAAAAGGAAATACAAGATCTGAAGCAGAGGAAAGATAGGCAAACATTATCAGTGATGGAACAGCTGAGCAGAAACAGATTGTACAAGAGAGACTTGGATAAATTGAAGACAAAACAAGAACAAGAAATGCAAAATCTGAAGAAGGAATACAGAAAAGAAAGCCTGAAGGAAGAAATTCTGAAGCTGGAGAAAAAACATGAGGAAGAAAAAAATGAATGGATTCAGGAATATGTGAGAAATGCTATAGAAGGCAGAATATGTTCCATTTTGTGAGATGTTTGAAGTTTCAACTTCAAAACTGAGTTTTTGTTTTTAAGAATATTGGCTTGGTGTACATAGTTTGCCAATATCGATAGGTTTATTTACCAATACCTTATTTAACATGTGGTAGATGTGAACAATGTGGTAAATAATGTTGTAAAGTTGTAAATACAAATGTTTGTGGACAGTTTACAATTGGGCATCGAACTCTATCACGTAATACTGTATTACTTACGTTTCATTGATTGAAATATTAGTTGATTAACTTTGAAACTTTTTTTTCTAGCTTTAAAGTGCCATGTTTCTGTGTAAAAGCATATTTTAGATTGTCATTTAAGATGATTATGAACAAAACAAACGTATAATACATTTCTGAAACAGTGACATTTTTCCTCTGATGATCATAAATGACATGTAACAGCAAACAAGACCATCAGCACAAACAATGCTATTTTTATGTAGTTTTTCTTCATGCCTTTGTCATGGCTACGCTCACCCAGGAACTACAGCTGGCGTAGTAAAAACACTACTGCTTTTGTCCAAAGGGGGTGTAAGAGTTAACAAACTGAAAGTTCCTTGGAGCACCTTTAAATGTTAAAGGTAAACTGGTAAAACCTGATGACATAAAGGATGTTATCACATATTTTGTTTGTTTTACAAGGAACGTATATTTTGTTATTTTTTTTTCAGTCAATTCAGTCAAAGAGCTTGAATTAGTCATTAACAATGTTCACTCATGCGCAATCTGCAAATATATTCTCTTGTTTCTCGTCAACACCCTTAATTTTAAGAATGTACGTTGTTATAAAGTCTTTAAGGTGTGTTATCATATTTTTTGCTGGTAGATTTAAAAGGCAGTCTACAATGTTGTAAACCTACGATCCATTATTGCTCTGATTTTACCAGACAAACTGTATAAAATATTTGTTAAGAACTTGATGATTTGGTTTTAAACTATATTAAAAATGCATTGCTATTTACATGTACATAACATTGAAATGCGTCAAACTCTGCAGTTTACCGTGTGGAAGGATAAGCTTAAATGTACCGATGTAATGCAGCATGATATTGGATTATCCTATCCTTTATGTTTGGGCTGATTCCCTGATTCCTGATTTTGACCTTTTTCCTACTGTAGATTGACAGAACTGTACAGCACAGAAACGTTGATTTGTTGTAGCACTTCATTTTGTCCTGTCATTCGGTTGTATTAAATCAGTACATAAGAAACAATTGGATTACTTGATTTTTTAAATGTATACTGTGTGTGTAATTACGTATTGTGAGAAGAGTAAGTAGTATTTAGAAATGTAAGTGTAGTAGTAGTAGTAGCATGAGTAGTTTTAGTATATGAATTGACATACTTTTAACAAATATTTGTGTAATGATCTGCTACTCCTGAAAGTACCTGCTTCACCTGCAGACTTAGGTAACGACATCTAGAGGGAATTCCCTTAATGCTCCAGGGCAAAGTCACAGAAACTTTAAGGTTAACACCCATCACTTAATTAAGCATCTGGTTAACACAGCTTTTGAGAACAAGCACAAACAAAGAAACGGCAGGGGAATGCCAACTTCAATTGTCAAATAAAAAACAACCTGCACCACATATTTAGGCAAACCTTAAAGTTGATAAACGGATGCAATGCCATAAGTCAGACGGCCCATTACAGCTCAATAATTCTACATGTTTCCCATTAGCCCTAAACTTTTTGGGGAAAAAGCTTGTCCTCATCCAGATAAAGAGTCTAAGGACAAATTGTATTGCACAATAATGATAATTTTTTAATTGTGGTTTATTTAAAAAAAAAAATGTCATGACTTGACTGCTCCGGGTTTGTACTGTGTAGCTTTAGGGTTAGATTTGTTGCTGTACCTTTGAGGTGTAGCCTATATGAAGGAATTAACATTTTTAAATACACAGTTTGGACAGTGGTATAATTGTGGCTTACTTAATGCAGGTGAGACAATGTTATGTTTATCTTACGGGAATGAAACAATACAGAGCAAGGCGATTATACTTACCGTAACACGTCCTATTGTTTCAAAGTCATTTTTAGCTCAGTGCACATCCTGCTGTAGACAGGTTTCACTTGTTTTTAATTATCTTGACGGGAATAAGTTTTGCTCGCCCACACAATGGGAGGGGCTTAGATAACTCTGTATTGGCACTTCTGCATATTCCATTTACTGATTGTTGTGTAACGCCTTGTCTGGGCTGGTTCATTACTGGCGTGCCTATTGTTGGCCGTGCCCATCTTTGTCTTCTCTGACTGAAAGGTTGTTTCTGTAGCTTTAATAGCTCATTGTGGAGCTGGTTTTTGATGTGCCCGGATGAAAAACTAACCAACAAGAATTTAACCTGGTAAGTAGACAATCAGAAAATAAATGCAACAAATAAACATATAAAAACACAAGAGATTGTGTACATGTAGTACAGAAAATAATCTTTAAGTGGTCTAATTAAATTGTATTTATAATCCCCAGGTGTTGGTGCTCAAATGGAACAGGATCAAAACTACAATACGAAGTAAATAACAATAAAAGAGGACCAGCGACTACATCAGGTTAGTGCACCATGTTAAGTATGTTAAGAGGAAACAGAGCAAAACTAAAGGGTACATCCCTATTCATTTATATTTATCACCTAGTTTTGAACTAATACTTTATTAAGGTGGGAAGATTGTCAAGTTAGTTGTTTGTTATTTATCTAGTTTTGGGGGTTGTATTTTTCTATTTCTTGGTCCATCAGTTACATTTTGTATCATGTATTTTTGAAACATTTTCGGGAGTGTTTCATAAGGTTTTATGCCTTTTTTGGTGGTTTTGTTGGCTTACTTTTAAGTTTTTAGGGTGTGTGACTCAATTTAGCGTATATGTGATTGTTTATATGCTCATATGGGTCTTGCCAATGAATGATGTTTATCTGATTATTTATCTGATTATCTGAAGGTCTAGCACCGAAACATGTCCACGAATAAATATATATTTTGTTAAGTAAGACGGTGTGCGGGAACCTCTCTTTTGAGAAGAAATAGAGAAAATCAATGGCTGTGAGCCTACAGATACCAATTCTGTTAATAATTGATTTGAAGAAATATTCTTTATTTCTCAAATTATTCAGGGTAAACCAGGACATTGTTTCTGGAATGTGCAGAATTGTCTGAATTATTAATGTTTTATTGTTATTATTATAACTTATTGTGTTTGGTTTACGTATTTATTTTGTTTGGTTACGCCATCCCTGAATTATATTAATATATTCCTTTACTAAAATCCAACAGAAACAGACAACCAACAGCTTCTCCGTTTTAAAGTCTCTACGAGTCTGTGGCAAAAAGACAAAATGGCAGCATCAGCATTC
>NC_137231.1:34128422-34130922 GCF_949987685.1 Ammodytes marinus
GTTAGAAGAAAAAAAAAAACCTCATGTAAACAAAAAAAAAAAAATCTAATGTTTTCACTGCACATTCTTACAATCAAAAGGTCATCAACATTTTTGGAAAGTCCAGAAAGGCAAAAATGGAAACGGCCCTTTCCCTTAAACCTGCAGTGTGTAGAATTTGGGGTTTTATTTCCTAGCAGATTTTGTAGAAAGTAATTATAATAGCCATAAGTACATTTAATTTAGTGCATAATAGCTGAAAAAAATGTTTTGGATTATTATTTTTTCCCTTAGAAAGGGTCTCATATATGACCATATTTCTGCATATTTTGGACCAAGGCCTAGTGCCGCCATGTTGGAAGTGTCATAGTTGGAATGTCATCAGGTGCATTGTTTAAAATTTAGAATTGTTCTTGTCCTTGAAGGCCACTGTAGCTTCTGTTATTATTCGAAAGGGGTGGGGTTACCCGGGGAGCGTTGCATTCTAGAACATTGTAGAACTTTCTTGATGATGTCATATTACACACTGCACCTTTAAACTGCTACGGCTAAAATAATCCTCTGACAGCATCTGAAGTCTTCCTGCATCCACACTATTCACTATTCACACTTTACTTTAGTATTACCATGTAATCACCTGGTCATTGATCAAATTCCTTTGTGATTTTTCTCTACTTATGACATCTATTGCAGCATGTCCGTCCTGGGAGAGGGATCCCGTACTCTGTCGACTCTCCCTGAGATTTCTTAATTTTTTTTAAATTCCAGTAAAGGGTTTTTTACTGGGAGTTTTTTCTCAGCCGAGATAAGGGTGTAAGGGCAGATAGATAGATAGATAGATAGATAGATAGATAGATAGATAGATAGATAGATAGATAGATAGATAGATAGATAGATAGATAGATAGATAGATAGATAGATAAGGGCAGAGGGTGTCATACTGTATGGAATGTAAAGCCCACTGAGGCAAATGTCTATTTGTGATATTGGGCTATACAAATAAAACTGATTTGATTTGATTTGATTTAAAGAGGGAATTATTATTATTAATATTATTATTATTATTATTATTATTATTATTATTATTATTATTATTATTATTATTATTATTATTATTATTATTATTATTATTATTATTATTATTATTATTATTAATAATAATTATTATTCGTCCATACACTCCCACTCAAACAAACACTTAAAGACCTACTTCACCAGTGGGAATATGAAGGTGTATTGAACTCTGAGATCCTATGTAGTATAAATGTGCATTTTTTTTTTAGAAATCGGTTCATCTTAGCCTGAGAAAAGGCAGAAAGAGTGTTTTATGGTCTCACTGTCTAACCCTACATTTTCCCATGTGTGACATCATACTAGTAAATATGTAGGGTTAGGATTAACAGGACAGCTGGGCCAAGGGAAGACTGAGGGAAGACTGAGGGAAGAAAAACCTCATTCATTATATTATAATAGCGATTTTATAATGATAAAACGCTGGTTCCGTATGGGTGAAGTATTCCTTTAAGCTTTTTGCCTCACACACACACACACACACACACACACACACACACACACACACACACACACACACACACACACACACACGCACACACACGCACACACACACACACTAGCCCACTCAAACAAACACTTAAAGCTTTCTGTCTCTGTCTAGATCAGGGGTCAGCAACCCGTGGCTCCGGAGCCACGTGTGGCTCTTTCATCCTTCTGTTGTGGCTCCCTGTGACTTTGTTAATTTTAAAATATAATTCTGAATTTGAAGACTATGGTAAACTTGTATCATTTAAATGTTTTTAATATTTTTATCGCGGCCCCGAGAGCAGTCGCTGGAGACAGGGGAACCACGGCACACTCGTGCTTTGTGGTGCTTGAGACGGAGTCCAAGAGCCGCTCCTCTTGGACTCGGTCCAAGACTTGGGGAATCAGAGGGACGAGTGGGAAAGCGTACAGGAGTGTGTTCGGCCACGGTCTGTGAGCGAACGCATCCACCCCGAGCGGGGGATTGTCCTTCGCGCTGAGAGAGAACCACAGCGCCCACTGTGTGTTCTCCCGTGTGGAGAATAGGTCGACTTCCGCCTTCCCAAACTCGCTCCATATCTGATTGATCAGATCGTGGTGCAGAGTCCAGTCTCCTGGTCGGGGTCCCCCCCTCGACATTATGTCTGCCCCTCTGTTTAGGACACCGGGGATGTACACTGCTCTGATGGAGAGCAAGTGTGTGTGCGTCCAGCATAACGTCTCGCTATGCTCAGCTGCTGCGCTGAGCGCACGCCCCCTTGGCGATTGATCTATGCTGCTGTCACCTTGTTGTCCGTGCAAATCATTACATGTTGATTCGTTAACATTGGGGCAAAGTGTTGGATTACTTTCCACACAGTGAGAAGCTCCAATACGTTTATATGCATGGTCACGGGGGCAGGCCAAGCGCCGCCCACTACGTGAGACTCGCATGTTCCTCCCCAGCCCGACAGAGATGCATCCGTGAACACTGAGATGTGTG
>NC_137231.1:34140922-34145922 GCF_949987685.1 Ammodytes marinus
CACACACACACACACAAACAAAGTACACCACAATTGACACTATAATGCTAAAATTACACTTCATAACAGGATATATAAAAACAAGCTAATACATACAGCTAAAAAAAACTGATTAAAAATAAATAAAAGGCATCAGGTTTTAATCTGCCCCATAAAACTGTCGGTAATCAAATTTATTTCTGTTTACAGTTGTACGTATCTGACTATACCAAACATTTGAAATATTATGTTTAAAAAGTGAGATTCAAGTCATTATTCAGACCTTTATCAGACTGGATTATGGTGTTAAAACCTTCTTGTAAAGGGAAGAACAAGTCACCTAAATGTCTGTCCGTACTTTTCAATGCCACTAAAATAACCTTTTTTGTACTTTTCACAATATTTTCATACCCTAAGAATATCTTTATTTTAGTATTATTATATAAAACAAGACATTTAAAGACCTTGGCTACGTCTACCAAATAAATGGAGAAATGTTTTCTACTTTTTCCAAAAATTGTACGTCCAACAAACGCATTTTTTTTTTCAAGATATATTTTTGGCATTTTTATGCTTTATTGATAGTGTAGAGACAGAGTTGAAATGAGGCAGAGAGGGGAGTGACATGCAGAGAACGACCGCGGGCCGGAATCAAACCCGGGTCCGCTGCTGGCCGAGGCCCATGGGGGGGACGCCCTACCAACTGAGCTAAGGGCCCATGGGGGGGGACGCCCTTCCAACTGAGCTAAGGGCGCCCCATTCACAACAATTTTTAGTCCATATTAGCAATATAAAACTATTCCAACCAGTGTATCTTGATTCGGAATTAAATAATAGTCAGTTAATAGAATTAATGATAGTCTACACTATCAATAAAGCATAAAAAAAAAAAAATAATGCCACAAAAATATCTTAAAAGAAAAAAATTATTATTGTTGTGAAATGGAAAATAATACATTTTTAAATATTGTGTTAATTTCGATTAACTTTGAACATTATGCGATTAATCACGATTTAAAAAAATATTGTTTGACAGCCCTATTATTAATATTGTTATTGGTGTAATTAAGAATTGAGGTTGGACCGTGACGTGTGTGTGTGTGTGTGTGTGTGTGTGTGTGACTGCTTTATCTACTCCCCCACCCACACACACCCACACACACAGACACACACACACACACACACACACACACACACACACACACACACACACCCCAGAGGACCCTCAATACGGCCGTGTTGGGATGATAAATAGCGGGCCGGTGGCCGGTTGATCGATCTCCTCTCTCTCTCTCTCACACACACACACACACACACACACACAGACACACACACACACACACACACACACACACACACACACACACACACACACACACACACACACACACACACACACACACACACACTCTCTCTTCCACAAACACAAAACTATATACGGCAATTAATTCCAGCTTGTCTCTACATCCCTCATCAGCCCTGCCGCCGCGTATCGACAAAGATTACTGCTGATGGTCCGTTTTATCACCGCACACACACACACACACACACACACACACACACACACACACACACACACACACACACACACACACACACACACACACACACATATATATATATAAAGTGTTATTATAATGTTCTTATTAGAGTATTATAGCGTTATCATGACATTTGTATTGTGTATATTCAGGGCTTGACATCAAAGGTGTAGTCAGTGATTCTGGAGAACGCTTGTTGTCAAAATCACTTTTTAGTCAAAATCAGTGAATATCTCCTCATGATCCGCTACCTGTACGTGGAAAATAAAATCCAGTGTTAATACACAGCCTAGGCTCTGTAAACTGGAATGTAAACAAAGTGTATGTGAACATTAAGGGGGCCCACCATAGCTAGAAGCATACCCGTTTACAGAGCCTTTTTTTCAACACACACACACACACACACGCACGCACGCACGCACGCACGCACGCACGCACACACACACACACACACACACACACACACACACACACACACACACACACACACATACACACACAGTACAGATCATGAGGAGATATTCACTGATTTTTGACTAAAAGTGATTTTGACAACAAGCGTTCTCCCAAATTGCTGACTGCACCTTTACAGCACTAGTATTATGAACGTGTCACCCATATATTATAGGAAAACAATAATTCAATATGATGATGTACTATCCCATCCATAATGAAGGTCATTAAAGGTGCAGTGTGTAATATCGGAGTATTTTAGCATAAATTAGTGGCGAGATTGTAGATGTCAACGCTCCCTTGCTAACCTCTCCCTTTGTGGAGAATTTACAGAAGCTACGGTGGCCTTCAAGGACAAGAAGCTATTAGTTACTAAAGATGGCTTCATCCACCACTGCCTCAAGTCTTTCCACAATATCAAGTGATGAGGTGAAGATGTATTTAGTTATTTATTCTATAGTACTTCTTCTTCTTCTTGGTCTTCCAACAGGTGCATTTCCCCAGGACGCCCACTGTATATAAAAACGTGTAAGGCCGTTAAGTTTGTCCATTCACAAATAATTAATTTGAAAAATAAAATAGAAATAACATGCATTTAAAGGTGCAGTGTGTAATATGACATCATCAAGAAAGTTCTACAAAGTTCTAGAATGCAACACTCCCTGGGTAACCCCAACCCTTTAGAATAATAACAGAAGCTACAGTGGCCTTCAAGGACAAGAACAATTCTAAATTTTAAACAATGCACCTGATGACATTCCAACTATGACACTTTCAAGATGGCGGCACAAGGCCTTGGTCTAAAATATGCAGAAATATGGACACATATGAGATCCTTTCTAAGGGAAAAAAAAATTATTCAAAACATTTTTTTCAGCTATTATGCACTAAATTAAATGTACTTATGGATATTATAATTACTTTCTACAAAATGTGCTAGGAAATAAAACCCAAAATTCTACACACTGCAGATTTAATTAGAACTGAATCATTTCCCTAAATACTCAAATAAACTCAACAGGAATATAATAGCTGATCAAAATTATTAGTATTTTGTAAAATAATTAAACATTTTAATATGATTATTCATCACTGTAAAAATAAACATGAATTTGACATTGAACACTCTTTTTTCCACACTAGTTTAATATTGCGGTAAATTACACTGTTGGTTCGGGCGCTCCGGTGGTGTAGTGGATAGAGTGTGTACCATATTGGCTCCGGCCTTCATTGCAGTGGTCACGGGTTCAAATCCGACCCGTGGACCTTTACTGCAGGTCACCCCCCCCCTCTCTCTCTCTCTCTGTCTCTCTCTCTCTCTCTCTCTCTCTCTCTGTCTCCCCATTTCAACTCTGTACTGTCTAATAAAGCTTGAAAATGCCCAAAAAAATATATAAAAAAAAAAAATTATACTGTTGGTGTATGGGGAATAAAACGTTATGAGATATATGTTGACTATCACAGGAAAAGCCTTATAAGGTGTTAAGATAAATGAATAAATAACCTAAAATATCAGCTCCTTGACACACACACACACGCACGCACGCACGCATGCACACACACACACACACACACACACACACACACAAAGGTCTGAAGTATTATATACAGTCAAGTGCGAAAGTTTGTGAACCCCTTGAACATTTTGGAATTTTATTTATTGTAACCATCATTAATTCATTTTTATCAATACCAGTATTTTTTATATGAAATAACAGATGTTTGTTTATCAATTCAACATTTTTCTTTTCCAGAAATCAATTGTTAAAACAGATAAAACAAATTATTTGACGAATGTTGTATGTGCAAAAGTTTGTGAACCCTGAGCTGCATTGCTTAAATGGAGCAGGTAAACACAATCAGATGGGCCAAATTGAGTCATGAAATGGACCAATGTAGTGAGAGATCTTTAGGGAAGAAATTGGGCGGCACTAGATACAACAGAGATAAAACCAGGTCAGTTTAGGCTCACCAAAGTGAACCCATACAGGTCAGACATGCTAAAAGGGGAAACAATCTCAGAGGATCTCAGGAATAGAGTTGTGATGCTGCACATTGTCTGGGGACAGCTATAAATTATTTAAAAAAAAGTTTGAGCTCCATCGGTCCACCGTGAGGCAAATCATCTACAAATGAAGAGCTTTAAGAGTGACTGAACATCTGCCTAGAAGTGGACTTCCTTCAAAAATATCCACAAGCGCCACAAGATAAGTGATTTTTCAGTTAAAAGCCAACCCAAACATTACATCTGGTGATTTGCAGACCTCTCTTGCAGCATCTGGGACAGATGTGCATGGTTCCACAATAAGAAGAAAACTCAGTCAACATGGCTTTCATGGGATGGTTGCTGAAGAAGCCTCTGCTCTCAAAAAAGAACAAAACTGCTTGTCACAACTTTGCCAGAGAGCACCTGGAGATACCTGAAGTCTTATTCTGTGGACAGATTAGTCAAAAATTGAACTGTTTGGTCATAACCAAAACCGCCATGTTTGGGCAAAAACGCAATTCTGCCTACCACCTAGAGAACCTTCTCCCAAGTGAATAATGGTGGTTTCAAATTGTCTGCAAATCTCCAGGTGTAATGTTTGGGTTGGCTTTTACCTGAAAAATCACTTTTCTTGTGGCGCTTGAGGATATTTTTGAAGGAAGTCCACTTCTAGGCAGATGTTAAGTCACTCTTAAAGCTCTCCATTTGTAGATGATTTGCCTCACGGTGGACCGATTGAGCTCAAATTTTTTTTTATGAATTTATAACTGTCCCCAGACAAATGTGTAACATCAAAACTCTATTCCTGAGATCCTCTGAGATTTGTTTCCCTTTTAGCATGTCTGACCTGTATGGGTTCACTTTGGTGAGCCTAAACTGACCTGGTTTTATCTCTGTTTTATCTAGTGCCACCCAATTTCTTTCCTAAAGATCTCTCATTACATTGGTCTATTTCATCAACCAATTTGGCCAACCTGATTGTGTCAACCTGCTCGATTTAAGCAATGCAGCTCAGGGTTCACAAACTTTTGCACATACAA
>NC_137231.1:34150922-34153422 GCF_949987685.1 Ammodytes marinus
ATCCAACATCAACATTTTAGTCTTTTAAAGAATCGCAAACTAACGCTTAATTAGTTAAATATTCCCAAAATTTGCACATTTATTCCAACATTTCCGAAAAACATTTTAATACAAAAAATATCTGTTTTGATGTCAGTAATCAACTGGCAAAGTTTCATTATGATGTCTATAAGTTAAAAATGTTTGACCCTTTTCATCTGCAGAGCCTTACCTTACAATGTTAAAGTATTTCTCACATGTATACTGAATCAAATTTTTTTGGGGCGACTGTGTCTCAGGTGGTAGAGCGGGTCGGCCGATGATCAAAGGGTTGGAGGTTCGATTCCCACCTTGCCACTTGTGTCATGGTTGTTGTGTCCTTGGGCAAGACACTTCACCCACCTTGCCTCGTGTGAATGTCGATAGTTAGCCTGCTGCTGCTATCGGTGTATGAATGTGTGTGTGAATGGGAACGTGGGAAAGGAAAACAGGTCTCCCTTGTAAAAGAGTCTTCGGTCTCAATGGGATTTACCTGTATAAATAAAGGTTAAAAAAAAAATGCTCCCATCTAGACCTGCTACACAGCCACGTTTACTGTTAGTTTGATCCTGTTTCTACTCAAGAAGATTTAAATTTTAAACGTATTTGTTATTAAAAATTGCATATCATTCCTTGCATTTAATAGTTATTTACAAGAAGCCATATCAAACTGTCTATTGCATCAGAATTCAGTTTTTTCAAAATAAACCTTGTTCAATTCTGTTTTTTAAAACCGGTATCATGTTGTTTATTAATCCTAATTAATACATTTTATTTGAGTCTTTATCGATATTCACATTTGAAGCATTTTATCCGAGTGCGACTCCACACCCTCTCCCTCCTGTCATGTGTGTGCCCTTGACTTTCATTTTCTAGGCTTGTAAAACCACGCACAAAAATAACTAATAAGATTTTTGTTTTCTATTTCTAATTCATATTTTTAGGTAAATACTAAACATAAAACAGTCAAAATCTCATGGGATAATAGCAGGTGTATTTTTCAGGTGTTTAGGTGATTGTGGACGGTGTGTATAGTCGAATACTTTCATGATTTTACTGCCTATTTTAGAAGAAAAATACAGATTTTATTCAACAAATTAAAAGTTAATTTTGAACATTATAAAGTGTGTTCATTTAAAATATATATAATGTGTTGGTTGGTGGCTTTTTTCAAGCTCTTATTTATACAGGTAAATCCCATTGAGACCGGAGACTCTTTTTCAAGGGAGACCTGTTCCCATTCCCACATTACCATTCACATTCACACACACTCATACACCGATTAAGCAAGCTAACTATCGGGAGCAATTTAGGGTTCAGTGTCTCTTTGCCCAGGGACACTTGGACATGTGGCGGGGAGACGGGGGATCGAACCACCGACCCTGTAACCCAGTGGACGACCGCCCTACACACTTCACCACAGCCGCTTATATCAACAACCATTTTATATATACATCCCCAGAAAAATATTAAGAGACCAGTCTGGATTTTTCTTCAATCTTCATCTCTACATTACTTGATTGAAAATGCTCTTAATGACAATATTTTTATTGTGAATTTGGTAGAAATGTTGTCAGTAGTTTATATTATAAAACCAAAATGTTCATTCTACTCAAACATATGCCTATAAATAGACAAAACGAGAGACACTGAACATTTTGGAGTGGTCTCTTTAATGTTTTCCAGAGCTGTATATAAACAAGCGTTTCACATATTTATACGGGAGAGTGTGAAGACGCCCAGACAAGTGGTTTCGCTTCATCGCTCCACAGAACCAAATCAATCAATCAATCCATAACCTATTCATTCTAGATTAACAGTAAGAATAAACTGGTTATATGGATTTATAAGCATCATCTCGCCCCATTATCTTATTCCTAAGACTTCCCTGTGTCCATTTATGTCTTAAAGTATCTTAATTCTACATTTTTTCTTCATCATTTTGTAAACATTAGTGCATAAAAATCACTTTTTGCACATAAAACACACAGTTAAAAGCTAATTTTGAGATATTTACATGTGAATAAACTCCACAGCCATTCACACACATAGATACACTGACTACACCTGCATCAAGTCCACTAAACAAATCACCTATTAGGTCCATAAAAGCAGTGTAAAAAATATTCTACATTATAAGGCATTGTATTATTTGTCTGTATTTTGCCTTTCCAGCTTAGATATCTTATAACTGAGAATTGTGTGAGTCCATTTAAATGCTAAAGTATTTTAATTCTTAATTTTAACGAGCATTAAATTCTGTGTTTGTAATTAGAACACAAGGCTAGGCGGTTAATCCTAAAATCTTAAATGTACGGACAGGTTGTATGTGTGTTCATCTCCAAGAAATCAATCCGGGTTTCACCTAGTATATCTAACAGAGCACTAAAACCACCGCAGCCCCCTTTTCGACTTTTTATTTTCTGCTTAACATTTACCTTTTAGTTTAAACAATGTCCACAGAAACCTGTCAAGTAGAGTA
>NC_137231.1:34160922-34163422 GCF_949987685.1 Ammodytes marinus
ACCTGGGAATTATTTATATATAAATTCTCTTCCAGCTTTATTTTCTGAGGTTGAAGGCGAGATGTGTGTGTGTGTGTGTGTGTGTGTGTGTGTGTGTGTGTGTGTGTGTGTGTGTGTGTGTGTGTGTGTGTTGTGTATGTATGTATGTATGTGTGTGAGTGAGTGAATGAGTGAGATTTTTTTTTAAGTGTTTTTAACCTGTTCACAAGCCGATAATTATCACACAAAATAAATAAATAAAAATAAATTAATATGTATGAATTACAATGGGTCATGTATAGTCTAGCTGTACTCATATCACAGGCAATCATAAACAAATAAGAAATTAACGATAAAATAAAATAATTTTTTTCATACATAATTTTTCTGTTGGGAATGGAAGAAGAATCTCAACTCGAGACATCAGCCAATACTAAAATGTTTTAATTAATTATATCTTGTATATTTTTGACAAAAACACGTATAAATATTACAAGTATGGCTGGTTCGTTAGTTAGAACATAACTGATGGTAATTCAATTAAAACGCTTTGTGTGTCCCCAGTTCATTTACACACACACACACACACACACACACACACACACACACACACACACACACATACATACACACACACACACACACACACACACACGCATACACAGTCACTAGCACAATCTCTCTTTCTTTCTCTCTCTCTCACACACACACACACACGCACATATGCACGCACGCACACACACTCTCACTAGCACGAAGCAGGGGCTTTGTGTGGTCTTGCAGAATTTGAAGCTTAATTTGCAGTATGTCGAGCATTATAACAACAACACACATTTAATGGAGAATTGATGACATACATTGGGTTAACATTAAAAATATATAATATAATATTTTTTTAAATTAGAAATATGAAAAAAACAATATTTACAAAAAGTGCATTAATCAAGTCAGAGGCCAAAAGGTCTTTGTTGTATCAGTGCACGTGCCTGTGTGTGTGTGTGTGTGTGTGTATGCAGGATTCTCCCGGTATGTGTATGTATGTATGTATGTAAGCGTGAGTGTGTGTGTGTGTGTTTGTTTGTGTAGGATCCCCCAGGTATGTATATTTATGTGTGTGTGCGTGTGCGCTCTTACCTGTGTGTGTGTGTGTGTATGTGTGTGTATTTGTGTGTATGTGTGTGTGTGTGTGTCTGTGTGTGTGTGTTTGTTTGTGTTTGTTTAGTACCTCTAGACGTGTGTGTGTGTGTGTGTGTAGGATCCCCCAGGTATGTATATTTATGTGTGTGTGCGTTCTTACCTGTGTGTGTGTGTGTGTTCGTTCGGATCTGTGTGTTATTGTGTGTGTGTGTGTGTGTGTGTGTGTGTGTATACGTACGCGTGTTTTTTCGTGTGTCTGTGCTCAGACAGACAGACAGGTGTGACATTCTGCCTCTTTTCTACAAATGATCAAACACACTCATGTTGCTGTTGCTATCGGCGCCGGGTGCTAAAGGTCGAAACATACACGAGTCTTAACCTTTGTTTGTTCGTCTCAGACAAATGGGTTTGATATCAACAAATCAGGGAATATCTCCTTGTGTGTGTGTGTGTGTGTGTGTGTGTGTGTGTGTGTTTGTGAGTGTGTGTGAGTGTGTTTGTGTGTGTGTTTGTGTTTGTGTGTGTGTGTGTGTGTGTTTGTGTGTGTGTGTGCGTGTGTGTGTGTGTGTGTGTGTGTGTGAGTGTGTGTGTGTGTGTTTGTGTTTGTGAGTGTGAGTGTGAGTGTGAGTGTGTGTGTGTGTGTGTTTGTGAGTGTGTCTGTGTGTGTTTGTGTGCGTGTGTGTGTGTTTGTGTGTGTGTGTGTGTGAGTGTGTGTGTTTGTGTGTGAGAGAGAATGTGTGTGTACCTGTCTCTGTACTGTGTGTGTGCTGAAAAGAAATCCAGTGTTAATATAGCCTAGGCTCTGTTAACTGGTATGTAATCAAAGGAGAACATCATAGCTAGCAACATGCCTGTTTACGTTTCAGATAAATTGGTTTTTAAAGAACATTTTTCCAATCATTTTCAATGGGAGACCATTTAAAGGGCCGCGAACCACAGCTTGGGAACCACTGATTTAAAGGTGAGTCAGTGATTCTGGAGAACGTTTATTTGTCAACACCAATTTTTATGAAAATCAGTGAATATCTCCTCATGATCCACTAGCTGTACGTACTGCTGTGTGTGCGCTGAAACAATTAAAATCCGGTGTAAGTACACAGCCTAGGCTCTGTAAACAAATAGGTGGAACAAATGGAATATAATATTCACAAGCAAATTAAGGGGAATTGTATGTCTTTTTATTGGTGTTGTTTTTTTTTGTTTAGATTTAGAATGTTGTTTTTTACAGTGTGTTTGGTAAAACTAAGGAATTCTGAAATGTCTTAATTTTCCATATTTTCTCTTCATCTCATATTTGTTTTCATTTATAATGTTTCATCCTTTCATTTCCTTGTATCCGCTCCTCTGTAGGCGGGGCTGTAATCCTGCCCCCCCCCCTCCCCTG
>NC_137231.1:34170922-34175922 GCF_949987685.1 Ammodytes marinus
ATATCATGATCTACCTTTATATGAACAGTAGAACAAGAGTCAGTGCCAAACTGTGGGTTTTCTACAATAAACTGTTTTGCTGTTCCGTCCGGTTTCATGTCGTTTTTATTTGAAATATTTTGGTATTTTAGCCGATCAATCAAAAGGTAAAGACTGGGTCAGTTCAAGTGGGTTAATGAGACAGACAGACAGACACACAGACAGACAGACACACAGACACACAGGATGTCACAGATATTGGCAGACACATTTTGGCCTCCCTAATGTGGTGGAATAGTAATAGTAGAAAATACTAGAATTTGAGTACGTTTTTTTTAAGTTTTTTTTTTTATCCCGGTAAAGTTTTTTTTTTACTGGGAGTTTTTTCTCAGCCGAGTTAAGGGTCTAAGGGCAGATAGATAGATAGATAGATAGATAGATAGATAGATAAGGGCAGAGGGTGTCATACTGTATGGAATGTAAAGCCCACTGAGGCAAATGTCTCTTTGTGATATTGGGCTATACAAATAAAACTGATTTGATTTGATTTAAATAAAAGAGTTAAGAACTGTGTGGAAAATAAAGCAACCTTTCCTAGCGCTGTCATTAGCCTTTAGCCGTGTCTGAAATTTGCGTGAAATCCAGATTTTTTTTTTTCATAATTTGTGTATTTTTGATTGGTCCTGACAGCGCTGACATGTTCCACTGTCTTCCTCCAGAGGTTTCTGCTGTGGGCTGACCTTTGAGTTCTGAGATGTTTTCCTCCCCGGTGTGTGTGTGTGTATCTGTTTCAAATTCTGTGTGTGTGTGTGTGTGTGCACGTGTGAATCTGTTTAGAATTGTGTGTGTGTGAAGGTGTTTGTATCAGTGTGTGTAGGTGTGTGTGTGTGTGTGTGTGTGTATGTGTGTGTTCATGGGTGTGCATGTATCTGTTTCGAATTCTGTGTGTGTGTGTGTGTGTGCACGTGTGAATCTGTTTAGAATTGTGTGTGTGTGTGAAGGTGTGTGTGTGTGTGTGTGTGTGTGTGTGTGTGTGTGTGTGTGTGTGTGAAGGTGTTTGTATCTGTGTGTGTGTGTGTGTGAAGGTGTTTGTATCTGTGTGTGTGTGTGTGTGTGTGTGTGTGTGTGTGTTTGTATCAGTGTGTGTGTGTGTGTGTGTGTGTGTGTGTGTGTGTGTGTGTTGTAGAACAAGGGGAAAACAAATGACGGGCTGTATTTCTCATTAGCAGTAGTTTTGTGTCAGCGCTTAGAGATCTGCTGTCAGCTCTCGACTGATGCACACACACACACACACACACACACACACACACACACACACTCGGCAGATTCACCTTTTACTGAGTATAATTGACCGTTTAACACTTTCCGAGAAACACAACCACGTCGATTGAGGAGAAATATAAGAGAAAAGGTCCATGAATTATTTAGGACCAAGTTTAGATTCTTTTCACTCTTAGAGGGTTTGTTATTTTAAAACTAGTCTCTTTCAGCCAGACTGTGATTGATTGATTGATTAAATTTATATCATAAATACAAAACAAAATGAAAAGCATGAAAATACAATAAACAAAAATTATGTTTAAATTATTTCACAAAAAAGAAAAAAGAAAACTATTTACATACAGTATATTGAATTGATATGCCTGAAAAGGAGGAAGAAGTATGAACATATTTAATCCTACCCCTTTTCCACAGCTCAAAAAATAATATTTAATTACAGACCGAACTACAGCTAGTAGTTTGGTCTGGACCTTGTGGGAGTATAGGGGAAACTGGGTTGGCCTGTTTTCATTTCTTGCACCAGTGTCAGGGGGGGCACCAGTTTGTAAACGCTGCCATACTGAGAAATACAGAGAGAGTTTTGTGGAGCTGATATTAGCTGATAAGGCTTAATCAACTTTGTGTCAACGCGTTTGGGCGATGGCTTGAATGTAACCGACATCACTTACAGTATATGAAAAAGTTACGCACCATAGCTTTATACAGCATTGTCTACCAACACTGTACATTCACCATTTGGTAAGGGTTTTAATGTGCTTGAGATCTGAACACATTACTGAAAACTTTTAGATTTTTCTATAATAAAAATATATTGGCCAGACATATAAACAGCTCTGGAAAAAATAAAGAGACCAGTCTGGATTTTTTCTTAAATCTTCATCTCTACATAACTTATTGAAAATGCTCTTTAATGACAAAAAAAATGTATTGGAATTTGGTAAAAATGTTGTCAGTAGTTTATATTATAAAACCAAAATGTTCATTCTACTCAAACATATGCCTATAAATAGTCAAACGAGAGACACTGAACATTTGGAGTGGTCTCTTAATGTTTTTCCAGAGCTGTATTTATAAAAAATATATATATTTTTAGTTTGTTCGTGGCTTCAGCTGACTTCATATTATGGAAATTGATGTTTGAAATGTATGAATTATAAATATTTATTTTCAACACATATTTGAATGCTAAGGGTCTAAGGGCAGAGGGTGTCATACTGTATGGATAGATAGATAGATAGATAGATAGATAGATAGATAGATAGATAGATAGATAGATAGATAGATAGATAGATGGATAGATAGATGGATAGATGGATAGATGGATGGATGGATGGATGGATAGATGGATGGATGGATGGATGGGTGGGTGGGTGGATGGATGGATGGATGGATAGATGATAGATGGATGGATGGATGGATGGATGGATGGATGGATGGATGATGGATGGATGGATGGATGGATGGATGGATGGATGGATGGATGGATGGATAGATAGATAGATAGATAGATAGATAGATAGATAGATAGATAGATAGATAGATAGATAGATAGATAGATAGATACAGTCATATGAAAAAGTTTGGGAACCCCTCTCAGCCGGCATTATAATTGACTCTGCTTTCACAAAAAAATATAAAAGTGGTATGTCTTTAATTTACTAGGAACAGCTAAGTACTGGGATGTTTTCCAAACAAAGATTTTTTGAAAAGCAGTATTTGGTTGTATGAAATAAAATAAAATGTGAAAAACTGGCTGTGCAAAAATGTGGGTACCCTTGTGGTTTTGTTGATTTTAATGCCTGTAACAGCATGTAAAACTGATTACCTTAAACACAAAGTTGGTTGGATTATGTTGTTAAGCCTTGAACCTCATAGAAATGTCTATTTAATCATGAGAAAATGTATGTTAGGTGCCTAAATGCAAGTTGCACTTCTCTTTGACTCTCTGCTGAAGTGAGACAGAATGGGATCATCAAAACAGCTCCCAAAAGATCTGAAAAACAAAGATTGTTCATTGTCATGGTTTAGGGGAAGGCTACAAGAAGCTTTCCCAAAGGTTTCAATTGTCAATTTCAACTGTAGGGAACGTTGTCAGGAAATGGAAGGACACAGGCACAGTGGCAGTTAAACCCAGGCATGGCAGACCAAGAAAAAAACAGGAGCGGCATAGGTGGAGGATTGTGAGAATGGTTGCACACAACCCACAGATCACCTCCAAAGACCTGCAAGAACATCTGGCTGCAGATTGTGTATCTGTACATCGTTCAACAATTCAGTGCAATTTGCACCAAAACATCTGTATGGCCGGGTGATGAGAAGGAAGCCCTTTCTGCGCCCACGCCACAGATACAGTTGCATGGAGTATGCAAAAGCTCATTTAGACAAGCCAGATTCATATTGAAAGAAAATGCTTTGGACTGATGAGACAAAAATTAAGTTATTTGCACCAAAACATCTGCTTTTTATAAAGACCAAATAACTTAATTTTTGTCTCATCAGTCCAAAGCATTTTCTTTCAATATGAATCTGGCTTGTCTAAATGAGCTTTTGCATACTCCATGCAACTGTATCTGTGGCGTGGGCGCAGAAAGGGCTTCCTTCTCATCACCCGGCCATACAGATGTTTTGGTGCAAATTGCACTGATTTGTTGAACCATGTACAGATACACAATCTGCAGCCAGATGTTCTTGCAGGTCTTTGGAGGTGATCTGTGGGTTGTGTGCAACCATTCTCACAATCCGCCGCATATGCCGCTCTTGTACTTTTCTTGGTCTGCTAGACCTGGGTTTAAATGCAACTGTGCCTGTGTCCTTCCATTCCCTGACAACGTTCCTTACAGTAGAAATTGACAATTGAAACCTTTGGGAAAGCTTCTTGTAGCCTTCCCCTAAACCATGATAATGAATAATCTTTGTTTTTAAGATCTTTTGGGAGCAGTTTTGATGATCCCATTCTGTCTCACTTCAGCAGAGAGTCAAAGAGAAGTGCAACTTGCATTTAGGCACCTAACATACATTTTCTCATGATTAAACAGACATTTCTATGAGGTTCAAGGCTTAACAACATAATCCAACCAACTTTGTGTTTAAATTAATCAGTTTTACATGCTGTTACAGGCATTAAAATCAACAAAACCACAAGGGTACCCATATTTTTGCACAGCCAGTTTTTCACATTTTATTTATTTCATACAACCAAATACTGCTTTTCAAAAAATCTTTGTTTGGAAAACATCCCAGTACTTAGCTGTTCCTGGTAAATTAAAGACATACCACTTTTATATTTTTTTTGTGAAAGCAGAGTCAATTATAATGCCGGCTGAGAGGGGTTCCCAAACTTTTTCATATGACTGTAGATAGATAGATAGATAGATAGATAGATAGATAGATAGATAGATAGATAGATAGATAGATAGATATATGGATAAGGGCAGAGGTGTCATACTGTATGGAATGTAAAGCCCACTGAGGCAAATGTCTCTTTGTGACATCGGGCTATACAAATAAAACTGATTTGATTTGATTTTGATTTGATTTAATGAAAACATTTGGGATTTTTCTTCGATACCTTCCACAGTATGTCATTCAGCTCATCTCTACAGAGGCTTAGAGTGGCATATAATGATGCCATGAGGTTGTTGCTGCGTGTTCCTAGGTGGCACAGTGCTAGCCAGTTATCTGTGTCCTCTAATGTACCTACATGTCAGGCACTGTTTACGAAAGTTAATGTTCAATTGCAT
>NC_137231.1:34201969-34203290 GCF_949987685.1 Ammodytes marinus
GGAACGCAGGGATAATTTGGAATGAAAGTGACACGTCGTCAAGTCCAATCGTCAAATCATCCCAAACACACAAAGTCCAGAAAAACCTTCTGTGAATTACAGGACAGACAGTAATGTGAATTCAATACATCGAGTGTGTGTGTGTGTGTGTGTGTGTGTGTGTGTGTGTGTGTGTGTGTGTGTGTTAGAGCAGCTTGTCTCCCACAGTCTACACAGCGTTCTAATGACGGCCCCCCACATGGTCCATTGAGGGTCAGGGGTCGCAGGTCAACATCACAGAGAAGTGTGTGTGTCTGTGGGTGTGTGTGTGTGTGTGTGTGTGTGTGTGTGTGTGTGTGTGTGTGTGTGTGTGTGTGTGTGTGTGTGTGTGTCTGTGTGTGTGTGTGTCTGTGTGTGTGTGTGTGTATGTTTCTGTCAATTAGCCCAAACACAGCATCCCTTCCAGGAGCCTCATCAGAAGTGAAAAATCTACTTCAATTCAACTTCAACTTTATTGTCATTTACAGTTTTTACAGTGACAGAAATTACGTTTGGTACGGACCAAGGTGCAACAAATACAAGAGAATTATTATTTTTTCTTAACCTTTATTTATACAGGTAAATCCCATTGAGACCGAAGACTCTTTTTCAAGGGAGACCTGTTTCCCTTTCCCACGTTACCATTCACACACACATTCATACACCGATAGCAGCAGGCTAACTATCCACATTCACACGAGGCAAGGTGGGTGAAGTATCTTGCCCAAGGACACAACAACCATGACACAGGTGGCAGGGCGGGGACCGAACCTCCAACCCTTTGATCATCGGCCGACCCGCTCTACCAACTGAGCCACAGTCGCCCCAAAATAAAATGTAAACAGTGCAACAATGAAAATCAAAGCAGGACATACAGTAACAGTGCAAGTTAAAGACAATACTCACACAACAGACCTGTGTAAAGTGGTAGTGCTGATTTTTAAATATAAACAAAGAAACAAATCAGTTGGAACAGCTGTTGAAAGGGATCGCTCATTATGTGAAAGTGTTTGGATCGTGTGTACATTTCTTGTGTATTTTCTTCTGTTCAAAAAGGATTTTCCCTAAAATAAAAAATTAAAGCAAAAACTTTCTTTTGAATCCTCGACTGTCTCTCTCCCCCTCTCTCTCTCTCCCTCTTCCCCTCCCTCTCACTTTCTCTCTGCCTCTTGCTCTCTCTCTCCCTCCCTCTCCCTCTCTCTCTCTCCCTCTTCCCCTCCCTCTCTCTCTCTCTCCCTCTCCCCCTCTCTCTCCCTCTCCCCTCTCTCTCTCTCTCTCTCTCTCCCCCTCTCTCTTTCTCTTT
>NC_137231.1:34203490-34213490 GCF_949987685.1 Ammodytes marinus
TGTCTCTCTATATGTGTGTGTCTCTCTCTATGTGTGTGTGTGTCTCTCTCTATGTGTGTGTCTCTTTCTCTATGTGTGTGTGTGTCTCTCTCTATGTGTGTCTCTCTATATGTGTGTGTCTCTCTCTATGTGTGTGTCTCTTTCTCTATGTGTGTGTGTGTCTCTCTCTATGTGTGTCTCTCTATATGTGTATGTGTGTGTCTCTCTCTATGTGTGTGTCTCTTTCTCTATGTGTGTGTGTGTCTCTCTCTATGTGTGTCTCTCTATATGTGTGTGTCTCTCTCTATGTGTGTGTCTCTTTCTCTATGTGTGTGTGTGTCTCTCTCTATGTGTGTCTCTCTATATGTGTATGTGTGTGTCTCTCTCTATGTGTGTGTCTCTCTATGTGTATGTGTGTGTGTGTGTGTGGCAGCCCTGTGTGTGTGTGTGTGTTTGTGTGTCTCTCTCTCTATGTGTGTGTATGTGTCTCTCTATGTATGTGTGTGTCTCTTTCTCTATGTGTGTGTGTGTCTCTTTCTCTATGTGTGTGTCTCTCTATGTGTATGTGTGTGTCTCTCTATGTATGTGTGTGTCTCTTTCTCTATGTGTGTGTGTGTCTCTTTCTCCATGTGTGTTTCTCTCTATGTGTGTGTGTGTGTGTGTGTGTCTCTCTATGTGTGTGTGTGTGTCTCTCTATGTGTGTGTGTGCCTTTCTCTCTATGTGTGTGTGTGTCTCTCTATGTGTGTGTGTGCCTTTCTCTCTATGTGTGTGTGTGTGTGTGTGTGTGTGTGGCAGCCCTGTGTGTGTGTGTGTTTAATACATTTATCATATCTCCAATAGGATACTGTGTGTAAGTGCATTGCGGTGGTCAGGCCTACAGTGACCTTAGTTGATCAAGTACCTCCTCACAGCCCGATAAGAGCGCTAATATAACAGCTACGCTAGGCTGGCTGTACTGTAATTATTTCTGGCCTGTCAGACCACACACACACACACACACACACACACACACACACACACACACACGCGCGCGCACACACACACACACACACACACACACACACACACACACACACACGCTGCCGATTCAAATCTGATGGGAAACTAAAAAGCTTCTACAACTGCGACGCCAGTGAGACAAATATCAACCGGCCGACGCGACACAAACTGAAATTGGACCAGTTTGTCATGCACAGGGCTGCCACACACACACACACACACACACACACACACACACACACACACACACACACAAGCACTGAGATGGCCGGACAAGACTTAATTGAAACTTTACTGGTTACAAACACAAACACGAAAAACTCACAAAGTAGATTTGTGAAAAATGGGTTTGAACATTTTATGTCAGTTTTCATCAATACTTCAGACACTACTTATCTTCCATAACATGTCTTCTTTCATACTCTATCTCTCTCCCTCTCTCTCCCTCTCTCTCCCTCTCTCTCCCTCTCTTCCATAACATGTCTTCTTTCACACTAGTATAAATCAAAAGATCCAACATGTACATTCAGGTGTTTATTTGACTAAACCTTGTCTGTTTGCGTCTGTATATTTCTCCTATACAACCATCTTTAACGGACATTATCTCAACATTGGGTTTTTTCCTACAATACTCTGAACCAAAAAATCTCAACTTCTAAAGCACTTACATCAACTAAACTTTCCATAATCATTCTCAGCACTATTCTGAAGGTTATTACAGAAGGATTTGTTCATATGTTGTTCACTGTCTGATTTATGAGACATATTATTATTAAAAACATGTTGAGAATGCTATTTTTAAAACCTGCACATAGTATTTTCTTAATATGAAAAAGAAGCCTGTTTAAAAAATCTGTTTAAGCAAAAATTTGGGACTTTGGAATATTATATTTAATTTCTACAAAGTCTGTTCGAAAAAAAAAAAATAAATTCTACACAATGTACCTTTAAGTTGATTTTTTCGTTAAGCTTTAACTACAAGAAAAATGCAATTGCGTATGGGACACTTCTCGGTGATTTTTTATAGTTTTTACAGCCGTGTGAAACTCTGTGAATTCAACCCAAGTTTGGTTTGACCTTGAAACCAACATTGAGGCTGTGTGTGTGTGTGTGTTAGTGTGTGTGTGTGTGTGTGTGTGTGTGTGCGTCCATTTGTGTGTGTGTGTGTGTGTGTGTGTGTGTGTGTGTGTGTGTGTGTGTGTGTGTGTGTGTGTGTGTTTAGTGTGTGTGTGTTAGTGTGTGTGTGTGTGTGTGTGTGCGTCCATTTGTGTGTGTGTGTGTGTGTGTGTGTGTGCGTCCATTTGTGTGTGTGTGTGTGTGTGTGTGTGTGTGCGTCCATTTGTGTGTGTGTGTGTGTTAGTGTGTGTGTGTGTGTGTGCGTCCATTTGTGTGTGTGTGTGTGTGTGTCTCTATCTACTGCAGTGTAAAAGATAATTGTAAAAGAAACGAAACCAAGAAAAAATAAAAGAAAACGAGAAAAAAAAGTGTCAGTTGGTGCTTTTACTGTGAAGGCGGGAGGATGTATGGGCCGGTGTCGCCGCGGTGATAGATGACACGATATATACAAGCGTTTTCCTGATTTCGCAAATTCCTATGAAATGTGTGTTGAGTTCAGGGAGGCTGGGAGATAACAGAACCCACCAATAGGATCCATCCATTTCTGCCTCTTATCTACTGATAGAAGAAGAGCAAGAAAGCCACATAGAGAGAGACACACACACACACACACACACACACACACACACACACACACACACACACACACACAGAGAGAGACACACACACAGAGAGAGAGACAAACACACACACACACACACACACACACAGAGACACACACACACACATAGAGAGAGAGACACACACACACAGAGACACACATTGAGAGAGATAGACACACAGAGAGAGAGAGACACACACACGTAGAGACACACACACACACACACACACACAGAGAGAGAGACACACACACAGAGACACACATAGAGAGAGAGAGAGAGAGAGACACACACACACACACAGATACACACATAGAGAGAGAGAGACACACACAGAAAGACACACACACACACACACACACATAGAAGGACACACACACACACACGTACATTCACACACATAGAGAGATACACATACAAACGCAAATACACACATACACACACATAGAGAGACACACATAGAGAGACACACACACACACACACACATAGAGAGACACACACACACATAGAGAGAGAGACACACACACACACACACACACACACACAGACACAGAGAGCGAGAGAGAGAGAGAGACACACACACACACACACACACACATCCTCAATCTCCTCTCCTTTTCACTTCTTTCCTACTCTGCTATTCTTTCATCCAACTCTTTTTGTCTTTATCTCTCCATCACTCATCTGTTTTCCTCCTTTCTTTCTCTCTCTCTCTCTCTCTCTCTGTCTCTCTCTCTCCCTCTCTCTCTCTCTCTCTCTCGCTCTCTCTCTTCTTTTCTAGTTTGTCCTTCTCATCACTTATTGTCTTTTTCTTTTCATCACTCCATCTCTCCCTCCTCTTTTTACGCTTTGTTAGTTTCTCAATTTAAAACATAAAAATATCAAATAGCATTGGAGTGTGTGTGTGTGTGTGTTAGTGTGTGTGTGTGTGTGTGTGTGTGTGTGTGAGTGTGTGTGAGTGTGTGTGTGTGTGTGTGTGTGAGTGTGTGTGAGAGAGTGTGTGTTAGTGTGTGTGTGTGTGTGTGTGTGTGTGAGTGTGTGTGTGTGAGTGTGTGTGTGTCTGTCTTTGTGTGTGTGAATCATTCTTGCGTTGGCGTGTGAATGAGAATATTTCCTCACACTGGGGGGTAAAAATGTGTTTTTGCACACGGCCTAAAATGTACAATATAGGACGTTATATTTTCGTCCATGCATTTTCTTAAAAGTGTAATAAAACACACACACACACACACACACACACACACACACACACACACACACAGACACACACACACACACACACACACACACACACACACACACACACACACACACACACACACACACTGAGAGTTTCCAAGCTTTTCTTTAGCTACACCGTCAGGGTAAAACTGCCAGCGCTGCCGTTCGCTTGAGCCCAGACACTAGATCTTCTTTAAGACACTTCAGACACACACACACACACACACACACACACACACACACACACACACACACACACACACACACACACACACACACACACACACACACACACACACACACACACACACACACACACACACACACACACACACACAGAGACACCACTAGATCTCCTTTAACACACTTCAAGACCTTTTTGTTTTTTTTTAAAGATCCTTTAAAACAACATTGATTGTTTCCCAAAACGACTTCCTGTCGCCGCGGTAACGATTATGCAAATGAGGCGCAACCTTTACGTCTGACGGCCGGTTCCCACGGGGACGACCGCGGTGACACTGTTGCTACGCCGACGTGACACACCGCACACACACAAAAAAAGATAGACACTTACACACACAGACAGACACATACAAAAACACACACACACTCACACACACACACACACACACACACACACACACACACACACACACACACACACACACACATACAAACACAGACACACACACACACACACACACACAAAAGACGGACAGACACACACACACAGACAGATAGACACACACAAAAAGACGGACAGACACACACACACACACTCACACACACACACATAGACACAAAGACGGACACACACACACACACACACACACACACACACACACACACACGTACACACACACACACACACATCCTCTAACACACACACACACACACACACACACACACACACACACACACACACACACACACGTACACACACACACACACACATCCTCTAACACACACACACACACACACACACACACACACACACACACACCCTTGTGCTTAGTCTGGCCTTTTCCCAGTGATGGAAGAGGCCGTCTGCTATCTTCAAATGAGCGATGCTGTGATAACGTGTTGCTAAATATATCATCCATTATTATTTAACGTCGGACGGATTCCTTCGTGCTTTGTTCATGGCACACACACACGCACACACACGCTCACACACACACACACACACACACACACACGCACACACACACACACACGCATACACACGCTCACATACACACATTAATCATTGTCCTTGTTTTTATTGTTTTTATTTTATTTTATTTTCATTTTTTTGTTTTATGTCTACTATATTATGTTATATCCCTGTATTTTTATTCATGTGAATGTTTTAGGAGATGCCTAATCAGGGACAGGGGTTGCACATAAGTTTCGACTAACACCTGTATGCGTGGCATCTGTTTTATGTTTTTATAATATGAAACAATGTTTTTAATGCATTTGTCCTTAATAAAGAAATAATCATTTCATTTTGTTAAGTCGCTACGAGGAATTTTCATATATTTCTGAACCTGAATGTCTTAATTTTTCCTCTGATGATCATAAACTACATGTAACAGCAAACGAGACCATCAGTGTAAAAGAATGCTATTTTTATATAGTTTTTCTTAATGCCTTTGTCATGGGTATACGCTCACCCAGGAACAACAGCTGGCGTAGTAAAAACACTACCGCTTTTGTCCAAAGGGGGGCGCTAGAATTAACACTAACTGACATTTTTAGTTTGTCTTATTCGTACTTGTAAAGTGTCCTCACATGACTTGAAAGGCTGTCAAGTATAAAATGTTTAATTATATGTTTTCTTACATTAAATTCAAAAATCCGTGAAAGGAATAAAAAAATTGTGTAATTAAAGGTGCAGTGTGTAATATGACATCATCAAGAAAGTTCTACAAAGTTCTAGAATGCAACGCTCCCTGGGTAACCCCACCCCTTTAGAATAATAACAGAAGCTACAGTGGCCTTCAAGGACAAGAACAATTCTACATTTTAAACAATGCACCTGATGACATTCCAACTATGACACTTCCAAAATGGCTGCACTAGGCCTTGGTCCAAAATATGCAGAAACATGGACATATATGAGACCCTTTCTAAGGGAAAAAAATAATATTCAAACTTTTTTTTTCAGCTATTATGCACTAAATTAAACGTACTTATGGATATTATAATTACTTTCTACAAAATCTGCTAGGAAATAAAACCCAAAATTCTACACACTGCAGGTTTAATTCACATTTGGAGATTAATAAAAAATACAAAATAAACAGATATTATTAATCCATTCACTAAAGTTCACAACACCTGACAAAACATAAAACTCCTGTAAAAAAAACATGAAAATATTTTGACATTAATTTTCACTCCAATGTGTTTTTCTTGTAACATTAAAAACTCCCCTTGCTTCTCAACCAATCACGTCGCTTCCCTGATTCCTCCTCTCTTCTGATTGGTCCGCTTGCCTTCCCCACTGTCATCACAAAGCCTTCTTCATCAAATCTCAAATCTCTCCCTTTTTCCATCACCTCTTCCAAATCATTTTTCCTTTCATACTCAGTTTTTTTTTTTCGTTTTCTTCGTGCCAGGCCTTCCCCACTAGTATCTCTATTTGACAGACACACACACACACACACACACACACACACACACACACACACACACACACACACACACACACACACACACACACGAGCTGGCGATGTGTCGTGGTTGTAGATTGTGGATGCTTGGCAGACTGTATTGATTGCAGACTGATTTGCATACATAAATCCATGGGACGGTGTGACACTTGTCAATAGCCAGAGGGGGCATCAGGGACGGGCTGTTTGCTGAGTGGACCGCGGCACATTATCATTGGTGATGGGCCTTTGATGAAGTGTGACAGCCACACACACACACACACACACACACACACACACAGATAGACACACACACAGATAGACACTAAGACACACACACACACACACACACACACACACACACACACACACACACACACACACACACACACACAGATAGACACTAAGACACACACACAGCCACACACACACAGACAGACACACACAGACAGACAGACACACACACACACACACACACACACACACAGATAGACACACACACAGATAGACACACACACACACACACATAGATAGACAGACAGACACACACACACACACACACACACAGATAGACACACACACAGATAGACACACACACACACACACACACACACACAGATAGATGGACACACGCAGATAGATAGACACATGCAGATAGACACATACACGCAGATAGAAACACACACAGATAGACACACACAGACGGACCCACAGACAGACACACACGCACACACACATAGATAGACAGACAGACACACACACACACACACACACACACACACACACACACACACACACACACACACACACAGATAGACAGATAGATAGACAGACACACACACACACACACACACACACACACACACACACACACACACACACACACACACACACACACACACACACACACACAGATAGACAGATAGATAGACAGACACACACACACACACACACACACACACACACACACACACACACACACACACAAAGACACACACACACACACACAGACTCACACTAAGACACACACACATACACAGGCTGAATTGGAAAATGCACTGTATAAATATAGATATAAAATATAATGGGTGAAGTCTAAAGGTGCTACGAGGAACTTTTTATTTATTAATTTTTTTTAAAGGTGCACTATGCAGTTTCAGAGGAGGGGGAATCTGTTTACATTTGCAGTAAGTGTACATATATACTGTACTATGTGTGCACTGGAAAAAAAATTCAGTGTTAATACACAGCCTAGGCCCTGTAAACAGGCATGTTCTTATTTCTATACAGTTGGCCCCATGTGTTTACATACCAGTTAAAAGAGCCTCGACTGCGCAAACACACAGTACAGACAGATGGCAGATCATGATATTCACTGATTTTGACGACAAAGTCATTATACTGTACTATTCTCCAGAATCACTGACTCCACCTTTAAAGGCCTACGTACTTTGTAAATATTACTGTGATGTCTTTTACTGTGACATCACAGTAGTATTTACAAAGTAAGTTTTTTTTTAACCCTATATTTCTCTTTCTGTGATGTCACGAGAAAGAGAAATATAGGGTTAAAAAAAACACTCTTTCTGCCTTTTCTCAGGCTAGGATGAACCGATTTCAATTTTTTTCGCACATTTATACTACATAGGATCTCAGAATTCAATACACCTTCATATTCAAAAATATATATATTCGGTAAAGTAGGCCTTTAATTACAAAGAGTTGTGCTTTAATGACGGCTCACTCCGATGGGGAACTATTTAATAATAGTAACGGATTGGATTTATTTAGCACTTTTCTAGTCACTCAAAGCGCTTTACAGGGTTCCAGGTTCCATTCATTCACACACAGTCATACCGGTGGTGGAAGCGTGGCTGTTATACAGCGCCTACGGCCCCTCCGACCGCCACCTCAAACATACAGCAGTCATACACATTCACACAAGGCAAGGTGGGTGAAGTGTCTTGCCCAAGGACACAACAACCATGACACAAGTGGCAGGACGGGGATCGCACCGCTAACCCTTCGATCGTTGGCCAACCACCTGAGCCACAGTCGCCCATATTTTACTGGGTAACTTGTGAAAACAGTAGAAGATTGTTTTACAGGGCTAAACTGGAGGATACATAGGATGCATACTGAAGAAACCTGACTATGAAAGCTGACTATGTTTTTGTAGACAGCTGTCTGAAAAATATTGTTTTTATTCTGACTTTTAAGTGGCGTCTTTTGAATCAGAGATCAATGAAAGTGAGAATATATACGCTGTGTATTCTTTTATATTTACCAGAATTTGACGTGTTGTTGTACCTGGTATTAAGGCTTGGAGAAGGCAACAAACTAAAACTGACTTCAGGACAAATTGGGCCGATTTCAGAAGCAAAAAAAAAAAACATAAATCTTAAAAGTGTAATAAAAAACACACACACACACTCACACAAACACGAGCGCACACACACACACGCACTCACACGCACACCCACGCACACACACACACAAACACACACACACCCACACACACCCACACACACACGCGCACACGCACACACACGCGCACACACACACACACACACACACACACACACACACACACACACATATACACACACACACACGCACACACAACACACACACACACACACACACACACACACACACACACACACACACACACACACACACACACACACACACACACACACACACACACACACACACACACACTGCGACATTTTAAATTGTTGCAGGATAATTCAAGTAATCTCCAGCTTGAGCTCTGCTAGATAGACGTACAGAAAATGTCTGTTTGTGATATTTTTCAAAGGAAGAAATACTGATTTAGGGGTCAGAAAAAAATGTAATTGAAGAGAATATTTTAACTAGATTTGATTACTGGAGGTTCTTCTGACTTTTGGACTTCAAAACGTCAACAAATATAAATAAATAAATGCATTGTATAAATATATAAAATATTAGAAAAATGTAGTATATTAAGTTGTATGTATGTATGTATAGTTCGTAAATGGCAAATATAGTATCGCCAATTGTACAGAGAGTATATGGATTAAGAGAAGCGAATATAATAAATATTTTTATTTTTTATTTTTTTTTACTATGGAAAAGGGGTAGGATTAAATAAGTGTATACTTCTTCCTGCTCCTTTTCAGGCATATCTCAGCAATACAGATAATTTGTTTTCTTTTATTTTTTTTATTTTTTTTGTGAAAACGTAATTTTTGTTTATTGTATTTCCATGCTTTTCATTTTGTTTTGTATGTTTGATATGTCTGAAATAAATTGAATCAAATCAAATCAAATCAAATCAGGGGCAAGAAGTGGAAGCTTTTAGACTGGCCAAGTCAATCTCCAGACTTAAACGCTATAGAGCATGCATTTTACCTGCTAAAGATAAATAGATCATAGGTCATAGTCATAGGTCATTGTC
>NC_137231.1:34218490-34270990 GCF_949987685.1 Ammodytes marinus
AAGGCTCAGAACCCATATGTACACCCTGGTGTTTCCTCCCCATTAACTATCTTACCTCTGCACTACTATCTGTGTTTATGTGGATGTATGGGCTTTACGTCTTTTATTTTGGTTATTGTTATTTTACCTTCATTGTTTACCTACTGAATGCACTATGTACAGCACTTTGGACAGTGCAAACTGTCATAAATGTGCTTTTATAAATACATTTTACTTACTTACTTACTTATAACTCACCTAGGCCCTTTGGCACAAATCACCCCATCCCCAGAATTTTGGATAATAGGCATGATGCAGCAATTTAGGGCTGACATCGTGCTAACTATATAGACTCAAAGTGTAGCATACCAAAGCACTAAAACATGTGTCAAATGTTTTCAAACGTGTCTATAATTGTTCAGACACAATAATCAAAAAACCTTGATCATGGAAATTTTACTTTGAAAAGCAAAACACAGTTTTTTGAGCTTAAATGTGCTTATATCTTATTCCTTGTGTCTCCCTTCTTTACAGGATGAGTCAAATGGATGGCTCTTCTTAAATATGTGGTCACATTTCCAATTTCTTCCACGGTTTTCTAGAAACAAGGGGTTTTGCAACTTCCAAAATGCACAACTTAGGCTACTCTCCCCTATGTAAAGAGGTCAAGTGGGATAAAAGGTTTGTAAAAAAAAGTAGAAAAAAATACTATAAATTACTGTATAATGTTTTTATGGCAGTTTATAGGGAGCGGACGTTTTTGTCCTCTAAGGTAATGAGTGTAACACAAAAGTTAAGGTCACACAAGGGTTAAGAAAACATTGTGACAAGCAACCCCATAGTGTGTGACAACCGACCCCTTGATGGGGTTGGTTGTCACACTGTGTCAGGGTGTCTTTGATGATTAATTTCTTCTTTATTACAATACTTTGGAAACTGAGAGGGATACACATTGCATGCCAACACCTTAAGCTTCAATTTAATGTAGGAATGGAAATATGTTTTGGTGATGAGCAATTCACACTAGAGTAAAAAGTTTGCCTACCAACCCTGTTCTCCCTACTCGATAGTGGGGGTTAAGAATACAGCTTTACCTACATTATTCTAGACCTGTGTGTGTGTGTGTGTGTGTGTGTGTGTGTGTGTGTGTGTGTGTGTGTGTGTGTGTGTGTGTGTGTGTGTGTGTGTGTTAAAACCACAAGAATGTTCTGTAGGAGATTCCCGAGTGTGTGTGGCTCAGCAGGTTTTTATTTTATTGGTTTAAATACAGGGACAGTGCATATTATCAAACATTTCTGTCAATATGCCAGAATTAGCCAGAAGGATATTTTTCATCTGCAGTCCCTAGACAGATGGTAAAAGTCACCATAAAAGAAAATAAAGTTACACATTTACATAACACAACACACCTATAGTAAAACGTACTATTAAAAAGTAAGTAAAGTAAAAAGTACTATTAAGCTAAAATATACAATAAAAACACAGCAGAGCAACAATCAGACAACAGTGGACAATGACATGAACAGGTTAATGGTGATGTAGACAGCTCTGGTTATCAATGAGTCATTTCTTTAACTGGAATTTATATGACCTATATGTGTTCAGATTTCTGATGGCTATGGGGGTGAGGTTCCAGTCAGTAGTTGCACGAACAGAGAAAGAAGTAAGGGATAGTGAAGGGATAATACAATCTCCCCTCGCTGAACTTCTAGTTCTGCTGTGATCAGCTGTTCGGATGTTGACAAACTGATGGAGCGGAGGGGATGATAAACCGTGAATGATTTTATAGACAAGACATAGATTTGAATATTTGACCATGTTTTCCCAGTTGAGTAATCTGTGCTTTTGTAATATTGGACAATGATGAAATCTACAAGGTTTCTTGTCCGGGATTTTAACAGTTTGTTTGTAAAGTGATTGTATAGGTTTCAGGGATGTAACAGTAGCTTGTGACCAAATGGGTAAACAGTAAGTGATGTGTGAGAAAATCATAGAGTGCATGAACATTTTTGCTGCCTCTATAGACATTTGATGGTGAATGTGTCTAAAGTTCCTGAGGTTGAATTTGATTCGATTACAGACCCCTTTTTACATGTGATGTAAATGACAACTTTGAATCAAATAAAACTCCCAGATATTTATATTCGGACACAATCTGCAGCCTTTCCCCTGAAACCAAAACATTCGATAAAATATTAATCTAAAATAAAATATTATGCAGGGTCCTCTGGGTTGGGCTTGGTGCTCTTTTCCATTAACAAGACATATTTCTCTGTAATATAATGAATGCATTTAAATGCAGTGAGAGGAACGAAGCAGAATAACTCTTGTCTAGCTATCTTTATTTCCACAGCCAAAGCTGAAATAGGCTATAGACTATACACAGTGCATTGGCAACTGAAGGCAGCCCCATTTCCAAATGTTTTTAAATAAACTCAATACACACTGTGCTAGGTCGTGAACGTGACGTGATCAGTTAACCTCAGATTATCTCCCAGATGATCTGATTCAATTATTAGGCTATTAACTATTCTAGACAAAAACGTTGTATTCCTTTTTTGGTATGATAACTTACATTTGCTTAATATGAGGTTAAAATCAAAAACACAAACTAAAATATTTTTTTATTTTTTTTACATATTCATCCGCGCCCCCCCCCCCCCCCCCTGCCATTGAGTTCTACACAACTTGTAGTACACCAAGTGCTACCTTAGGACTAAGTCCTCATGAAGTTCTTATGGGGAGGCCCTTGTCCACAGGGATAAGACCACCTTTTACACCTCATAACACTCCTCTGCTCTGGACTGATGGGTTTATGATGTGACTTGTTAAAATGCCTAACAAAGTTTTATTTGCAGGTGTCTCAAGTAATTTTTCTGTATAATGAAATCTCTGGTGGAGGTCTCTTTGTCTTTGTGGTTTTTCCTTATTCTAACTGGAGTGGAGGTGCAAAACATCTGAGAGGATGAAACTGACAAGCACAATCATGCTTTGCATCGGTGTAAGATCAACAAGCACGCACATACAGTTTGAAGGGGCACCCCCCCTAAACTGTTCTTAAAGGATCCAACAGGAGGCCTAATAAGGTGATATGCATTCTCCACGTGAGGGAGTCTGCAAAGGTTACTTTTCCTACATATGTTAACCTACTGATTATTCTCAACTACATTTGATTTTAGGTTGATTCCTACAATGTGTTCAATTTATGGTTTCATGGGTTTGCAATGGTACAATAACATGATCCTTTTATTAACAGGGACAATCATATATGGTTTATTTTAATGGTGTCCTATTTTCCTCACTGAGGTGGTTTAATCATTTCATTTTCATTTTATGGTGTGCTTCTTTTGGTGATGGAGCGGGGTATTCTCATTCCGGTTTTATGTTTTCATGGTGAAATTAGTCTCAATAAAAGTAGCGTGGTCAAACTCTGTCAAAATCTTTCTCTTTCCCCTGGTATGAATTTTTAACATGTGAAGGTACTGATTTGATGCATTTTTGAAGGTTTGATTTTTGTGTTTTTGGAAGGTGATTATGTGGAGGTTATGGTGTTTTGACCCTGTACGGGTTGTAGAATCACATTTCTTTGTTTTGTTTAACAAGTGCTGTGTATTAAAACATTGATTTGATATGACTGTTTTAAAATGTTGCACGGCAATATAGCCTCAAATACCTTGTGCTCATGGTCATGTCAAGCCTGGCGCTGGATGGATTACAAAAACAACTCGCGGCTTGGGTCAGTCGTTTTTATACTGGCTCAGGTGAAGACTTGCGTTTTTGGATTACAAAGACAATTACGGCATCGACCTATGGAAGAAAGAATGTTCATTCTGTAATGTGTTACTCTGTTGTATTTGTTTGATTATTGATTTATGTGTGGTTGCAATCTCTTTTCTGACAGATGTCCTGGAGCTTCTAAATTAGGGTAATCACAAGGAGTGGGTAATTTGTGTTGATCTCCTGATCAAAAAGGAGGGATCTGTGAGGGAATTTTGGGTCTTTAGTTGTAATATTAATGGTAAAGATTAATAGGTCATATATGCCTATCTTGTGTGTCTGTCTCACAGACTCTACGTCAGCCTTGGAGCCTGTTAGGAGACACTTAGGTCAGTTGTATAGATAAAGTATCATCTCCTTAGACTCCAGAATGTTATGGTACACTGTGTTCAGCTCTGAACCAAAACATTGGTACGCTTGGTGCCCGAGCCGGGGAGGTGGTAGAGATAGCGCGAGGTTAAAACACAGCTTTAAGCATGAGTTTGGCAGAATTGAAGTGCAAGTCACGAGAGTTGCAGTCCGGTTCTCCTTGGCCAAGTCTGTAATAAATATTGCTTCATAATTCATCCAAGTCTCCTGAAATATTCTTCCACCTGAGTTGACCTCCAACCTTAACAGAACTTCCTTCACACCCATCACAGACTGACTGCAGCGACCGCCGCCATGACACCAGCCTTCATCATCCTCCTCAGCCTTGTGCTCACGGTATTTACACTTTTAACCCTTCTATTGTGTTAAACTCAAATTTGACCAGTATTCAACTTCAGATATGCAGAAGTTTCCTTGTATTTATTTTGTATTGGAACACGATTTGATGATATACTCAGTAAAAGCTATATAAACAAACAGAAACATAATTTACCATTTAAGTCAATTCTGAAGGTCTCTAAACAAAAAAGTGAAATCTGTGGTGTTGTGGGTCAAATATCACCCGGCAGATGCCTGTTGCATGACTCTTTTAAGTTGTCAGTGGCTCTGTGGATCAGATTTTGGCTCAAACAAGAATCATCTTTGACTCTGGACACCTCCTCCTCCTTCTGCTATTTTGGGCAAAGAAAATCTATACACCTTTTTTTACCTTTTCATCTACAGATGTCACTATGGTTAAAACAATTTTTTTTTTATTTGTATTATTTTCTTAAACAAAACAATCACAGACAACATATACATACAACACAAGACAACAAACTCACAGTACAGTGCAGATCCATACTTTTAAATAAATTCATTTAAATGTCCAGTTTCTTACATTCATACTTATAAAGTTCCAGGGACCTTCCTTACCACAGTCATGGTCATTGAGAGCTGATGCTGCTCGCTCCATTGACAGGAGGTCTAAAAAGTCCTTCAGCCAATTTTCAATGCTGAAGCAATTGGGTTTACGTATCTTCCAATTTATCAAAATAATTCGCTTCGCTGACAGGAAAGCCAAGGCTATGATGCGTTGCGTGACTGTTGATTCAATGTTTTTGACTCTACTGCCTAAAAGGCAAGTTAATGGGCAGAGTGGTACTCTCACATTCAAGAAAGAAGACAAATTATAAATAACACATTTCCAAAAACACTGTACTGCGGGGCATTGCCACAATTGATGTATCAATGTTCCTGCCTGTCCGCAACCATGCCAACACAAATGAGAGAGGGAATTGTCCATTTTCTTTAATCTGCTTGGTGTTATATAAGCCCTGTGCATAATTTTTAATTGAATAATTTTATATCTTACACATTTGGATAGGGTTGTAGGGTTTTTTGTTACAGTATCCCACTGCATTATTCAAGGTTATGCCCAAGTCCTGCTCCCATTTGTGTTGGATAGAGGATAGGTTATCAAAGGAAGCAGTGGTCAACAACTCATATAACCGTGACACTGTTCTCCTTCCTGATGCAATCTCCCTCAGTTTTATATCCAACTCTTTATCCTGGACCTCTACTGTGGGTTCCTTTGGAATAAGTAACCCCAAAATAGATTTTAATTGTAAATACGCAAAAAAGCCCCTGGAGCAGTTTGGGGTTAAGTGTCTTGTTCAAGGACACAATGGCAGAGATGGTGGGCACCGTAGATGATATACCAGCCACCATTAGTTTTACAACTAACACCCTCCTGTCCGGTGCCAGGGATCCAACCAGCAACCGCATGGTCATGGTTACTGGTCAGACATTTTCTCTAGGCGGTTGTGTTGGGTAGGTGGGATGTATTTGCTGTCTGTATGTATATGTAAACCAAAAAATAAGAACCATAGATATGGGGAGGCTGCACAAAAAAATTAAATCTGTGGTCTTGCGGGTCAAATATCACCCGGCAGAAAATAGTGCCTGTTGCATGAATCTTTTAAGTTGTTAGTGGCTCTGTGGATCAGATTTTGGCTCAAACAAGAATCATCTTTGACTCTGGACACCTCATCCTCCTTCTTTACACCTTTGTTTTGTACCTTTTTAAATCTACAGATGTCACTGTGGTTAAAACAATTTTTTTTCTCTTTTGGGTTTCTCCGTGTAGGTTGACTCACAAACGACCCCAGCCGGCCCTGTAGAAGGTTAGATTGTTATGTGCTAGTTTGTGTGGTGTAAATGTTGTTGAAGCTCGAAGCACTATTCAATTTGATTTGATTTAATTTAACTTTTATTTATACTGTAGCGATCATTTGAGGGGTGACCCTCATTTGCAATGATGTCGAGTCAAACAAATTTAGTTTACCATTTCAAATGTTTTTCTCTGCTGGTAGAAACTTCCACAAGAGATTTGACTACTCCACCAACAGGTCGGATTGCTTTGTGCTGGTTTGTGTGGTGTAAATGTTGATGAAGACTTTTATTTTTATTTCATTTAAAGGTGAAGTAAGCGATTTATTTATGTTAATATAAGTTTTAAATCGCTCTTTATTCATACAGTGATCACTTATATAGTGTGCGCATTTCATAAAGCCGATCTCTCAGTCACCCGCTCTGCATGTAATCGGCAAATTAACTTTTCGGGGATCCCACTACTTATAACCAAACAGAAGAGAGAACGCTACAAACCGGCACCCGTCTCACTGCTGGTGCACATGCAGAGCGACAGATGGGTGAATGTTTATGCGCCTAGAATGGCGGAGCAGGTAAAAATCCTTCCAAATGTCGGTAGGATTTTTATCATGTTTTATCATACTTACGGATCTGAGATGATGCTATATAACTCGCTGCTTGAAGACATTACTCGCTGCAGTGCATTAATGTGATGACTAAGGGACTGCTAACTACAGTAACTGACAGTAACTGACAGTAAGTTAGCTAAACTGACCATTCCACTTACTTAACCTTTAATTGAGCTTTTATTTATATTCCAGACATAATTTCAAGGGTGTGTGTGTGTGTGTGTGTGTGTGTGTGTGTGTGTGTGTGTGTGTGTGTGTGTGTGTGTGTAACCCTCATTTGCAATGATGTCGAGTCCAACAGTCCTTAGGTGTAAAATCTGTTGTTGAAGCTCAAAAGACTTTCATACCCACAATTCCTTGTTTCCGCTGTAGATGAACCCAGTTTTTCGGAGTTGGAGTTGGTGTGTGGACGGGAGCAGATGCGTCTGACGGTCCCAAAGAGGATCCTGGAGGAACAAAGCCTGGATGGTTCCTCTGCTCACCTGATCGACCCGCGCTGCCATGAGCAGGTGGACGACCAGGAGACCATCTCGTACCTCGTGCAACGGAGGGAGGACTGTGGAAATGTGGTCAAGGTCAGTGAAGATCAAGAACAAATCTTTCTTTGTTGTCCATTGAATTGTCCTCAAGCTGCCTAATGGATGCTGTCAATGTTATCATCAAACCAGTCTTGAATATTCCTGATATAATGGCCAATGTGGGCTTCCACTGTGAAAGAACGCTTGTTTGACCTTTCAACATTGCACACAAGGGTTATGAGGGAAAAAATCTACTCAAAATATCTTTAGGTTTTCCAGATGAAATGGGATACTGTTTCTACGGCCCTAGAAAGCTTCCCTACTCTCTGTGAAATGGTAATTCCAGGTAGCCCTGATAAGAACTAAAACTAAAATCAGCCTCAACAAATGTCAAACCAATGTGTCCGCTCATTGTCGTTTCCAGAACAACGGTACTCACGTCACATACTCCAACATTCTGTTCGTGTATCCCTCCGATCGGTCCGAATCATCGCTCTCTGTCCCGAGGAGTTTCCTGTTCTCCTGCAACTTCCCACTCGATGACATCACCAGCCTGGACACCGCCATCCGATACCAGCCGCCGTGAGTTCACCACCTTCACCGCATCACAATGATGTTCAAGCCTGATCGGGAGCGTATCAATGTTTGTTCGGGGTCATTCCTATGTTCCCACAGACAGTTCTCTGAGTTTGGGGTCATCCCAGTGCAGGTTCAGATTGCACCAAATAGGATGATCCTGAAATTGGTTTATATTGCACCTGATCGGGAACATATCAATGTTTGTCCGGGGTCATTCCTATGTTCCCACAGCCAGTTTGTCCCACAGCCCTATGTTCCTGAAATTTGCGATTAGGTTGAGGCATGGTTAGGGTAAAGGGACAGGGAGAGGTTAGAAGGAGTGACACACACCCAATCACACACAGACATACTCATCTCTATTACTGTATATAGTTAGATTACATAGAAATGTGGGACCAACAGGCTGTGGGAACGTAGACACGCTCCCGTTTTTCCAGGGCTCAATAGTCCCAGTTCGAAGGGTTCCCAGACTCAATGGGGTAATATGTCAGGTTAGTATGTCTGTAATATGTCAGCTGTGATGCCTGAACCTAATTGCCAATTTCAGGAACATCCTAGACCATAAGTGGAAAGAATTACATTTTTATAAGTTTTTCTAAATGCCTTTGTCCTGGGTAGACTCACCCAGGAACAACAGCTGGGGTAGTAAAAACACTTCCACTTTTGTCCAAAGGGGTTGCAAGAATGAACAAAAGCTGAAAGTTCCTAAGAGCACCTTTGAGTTTGCCTCTAAAAGTTAATTGAAATAAATGTATTCCAGTATTGTTTGTCGTCTCTTTGCAGGGCCAGTGGAGATGTTGGAGTTGGTGTGGTGAGTTCAGGCGACCCCACCAAAGTGTCCATGACTCTGTTCAAGAGTCCGGACTTCAGCGAGGCGTTTCCATCCGGCCCCGTCCGCCTGCCACTCGGCTCCGCTCTGCACGTTGCTGTATCCGTGAACAACACAGAATACAACGGCTTCGGGCTGCTGCTGGAATCCTGCTACGTCACACACTCTCTCAACGCCAGCGACCCACGCAAACACTTCCTGATCGAAAACAGGTGACGACCAAAGTCAAAAGTCCAAGTCGCTTTATTGTCAATTTCTTCAATATGTTCCAGACATACAGACATGGTAGAATGTCCTAGAGTTTTTGAGGTTCATCCTCCCAGTAACCATGAGGTATCTGGTTCCTCCTCCCAGTAACCATGAGGTCTCTGGCTCCTCCCAGTAACCATGAGGTCTCTGGTTGGATCCCCGGCAGCAATCAGGAGGGTTTTATTTGTAAAATTAGTGGCCACCATCTCTACCTTTGTGTCCTTGAGCAAGACACTTAACCCCAAAACTGTTCCAGGGGCGCTGTACTATGGCCTGTGTGAGGACCCCCTCCAAAGTGTGCTATCTTGAGAGGGGATATGCGAAAAAGACAAATTTCAATGTAACCATTGACTAATAAAGTAACTTAACTCAAGAATAAATCTTATTTACTTATATTTTTTACATCAATATGTTGGAGTGCACATTTTGAGCATATTTTATTGCTGGGGGGGAAGTGTCCCTCTCAATGTATATTATAAATAAGACCCTTGGAGCTAGATAACAACAGGGTGGTAGGATGGCTAAGGGAAAGGGGGCCGACTAGTAACCATGAGGTCTCTGGTTCCTCCTAGTAACCACGAGGTCTCTGGTTGGATCCCCGGCACCGGACAGGAGGGTGTTAGTTACACTGGTGGTGGCTGCTATTACATCTACAGTGCCTACCATCTCTACCATTGTGTCCTTGAGCAAGACACTTAACCCCAAAACTGCTCCAGGGGTCGCTGACCGTGTGTGAGGACCCCCTCTGAAGTGTAGTAACTTGAGAAGGGAGATAGAGAGACACATTTCAATGTAATAAAGTAACTTAACTTAAGAATCTGAGCTGCTGTGTGATTGGCTGTTACCTCCAGGTGTGCTGTTGACCGTCATGTGCAGGTGATAGAGAGCGGTGCTTCTCTGCGAGCTCGTTTCTCTGCTCTGCTGTTCCTGTACCACGGGACCTATGAGGACGTTTACCTGCACTGCAGAATCAGCATGTGTGACCGCAGCAGCGACTCCTGCAGCCCGGTGAGTGATGTAAACATTTTAGTCAATGATTTGTGATTTCCTTTATGATTTTTTTCACTCACTCACTCACACACACACACACACACACACACATACAAGCCAATGTTGCCAACAGTGGACTATCAATTTTAACCGCCAAGTGTTGACTCCTATTTAAAAATCATTCAAAATTGAAAAAAACAAAGCTGAGGGTAAAGGTGATGACTGGCCAAGCATGTCTCCAGACCTAAACCCTATTGAGCATCTTTGGGTCATCCTCAAACAGAAGGTAGAAGAGCGCAAGGTCTCTAATATTCACCAGCTCCGTGATGCTGTCATGTCATGGGTGGAAGAGGATTCCAGTGGCAACCTGTGAAGCTCTAGTGAACTCCATGCCCAAGAGGGTTAAGACAGTGCTGGACAATAATGGTGGCAACACAAAATATTGACACTTTGGGCCCAATTCTGCACCTGTCTTGTCCTCATAAACACAGAGCAGTCAGTGGGACAAGTTTTCAATAAATATAAATTCTTATCAAACATGGTATTTTAAAAATATGATCTCTGTGAATAAACTAAAAAATTAACAATGACAAACTTCTTCTTGGTTTTTAGAACTGTTCCAAGCGTCAGGCTCGGTCTGCAGCCTCCTCCTCCAATCAGCTTCCTGTTGCTGTCGGACCAATCAGCTGTGAGTATTTCCCGTTAATAAAAAACATATATTCTTCTTTGAAACATTCCCTGTGTTCCAAATCACATTGGCTCCATTCCAATCCCCATACTATCTACTATTGAGTATTGCAGATGTACATGTTAACTAGATTATTTTTATGGTCAGATGTAGTATGTAGAATAGAAAAGAGAAAGAGTATGAGATTTGGAACGCAGGGATAGTCTTTATTTGTTCTATTCTGCATACTACAAAAAGGATGCTGTTTTCAACGTTAAAAATCCCGTCCGGATCTAGTAGGCATCCGGGTATTTTTAAGCGTACTAAATCTGACCAAAATAATTGGGACATCCTAAATCTTTTTTTCTACCGTACTAAATAGTAGATAGTATGGGGATTGGAACGCATCCTTGGTCTTTAAGCTCTGATCAGTAACTGTTTCTCTGTTTTTGTCTTCAGGGTTTTGAGGAGCAGAAGACGACGTCACAGCTTTTTAAACTTTTTTCATTTGAATCATTCAAAGAAAATCAACGCTAATCAATGTAACCAGATATAATCACTAGCTGGGTTTACATGGACATTTAATTTCAGTTAGCCTTGATTCATACTCGAGAGATCAATTGAGGGGTGACCCTCATTTGAAATGATGTCGAGTCAAACAAATGCAAAGCAAAAACCGATCCAAATAATTTTTTTTCCATGTAAATGATTAAAGCCTTATAAAATGCAAAAAGGCTGTATTCATAGTCAGCTCTGCAAATATCTTGGATACCAACATAATGCAAATATGAATTAAATTTAAGATACATCCACCATCTTTAGCAAACTATTGATAATACCAGTAAAGAATACGGTAAAATAAAGGAATGGTTTCATAAAGCAAGAAATACTATATAACTAAGGTCTTTAACGATGCATTTTCGACATGTTTGCGGAAGATGTCTTAAAAAAAGCAAATGATTGTAGCCTTACCTTACCTTCTGGCTATGTTGTTCTGAACAATTGGACCTCGTGGGATACAACATTTTTAATTCTGACTATTTGATATTGGAGGGATTGTAATGTAAGTCAGGAACAATTCAGTTTTTAAAACAAACACACAAATTATTATTTTTTTTTTAAATCAACAGTCTGCTCTCACGGAAGAAAACGATGGCAGAACCACTTTCCATATGTCAAATTAAATTAATGCTTTGGGCCTTTTAAAATCTGATCGATTCATTGTATTGAGCGTCCATGTAAACAGTAAATTTGTAATCTGCAAACTGAATTGATTCATTCGGTTTGAAGAAATTTTATCCATGTTAACTAATCAATCAATCCTTTTGTGTAATCAACAAAACTTGAAGCTGATAATTTATTTTTTATTTTTGTGACGATTAAACAATAATAAATACATATATTACACTTTTCATTGAGTCTGTTTTGTACCTGAGTCAAAACGTTTTAGTGGATGTATGTAGGGGAGAACGGGGTAAAACTGTGAAATAGTAATTGAATAGACTTGGAGCTAAAGTACATTGATGGCTTGAATGTATATGAATCAGCTAAAGGAGTATGAAGATGTGGAAAAGTAAGAAATAGTCTAAAGTGTGAATGGTAGTGAATTGTTTAACTTGTGGAATATTTAAACATTTCTAGATAAAATTATCATTGAAAGACATGAACTCTTTTTTTTATGTGTGAAATAGTCCTTCAAAGAGCAGAATGTTTACCCCATTTCAACTTTGTCTCTCCAAATTGTCGAATAAAGTTGTCAACTTTTATAAAGGTCATAAACCAATAAAACAGTTGGTTGGACACCATTTAGCTTGGAAGCCCAGACCTCCCATAGTGTAGATCCGATTGCTTCAGTAGTCACATCTATGCAACCGGCAGAATATGTCCTACATTTTGATGTAAAAATTATCAATGTAGGGTTTAAATTTTAGGAGTGAGAGGCAGTTATATCATAGGTTTTGGTGTATTTTTACAACAGTTCTACACTGTAACAGTTGGTTCCCCCACTCTGCCTCTGAACATTCCGTCCCATCTGGATCCCATTATAAATTTAGAAAGAGGTTGAAAAAAGCTTAAAACTAAAACTGTGTTTGTTCAAAGACAGTTGAAGATTTTAAAAAGTTGAATAGGAATTTAATAGCTGTAATTCATGTGAATTGATCTGATCCACTTACTTTTTCCACTGTGAAACTACCATAACAACACATATTGTAACAGTTACACACATTGTGTTAATTGTGTTCATATTGTTTAACATTGTTATAGCGTTATTAATAACAGCCTGAGGAGCTGCCTCGGTCTCGGTTTGTCTGGGCCTGAGTACCGGTTGTCCTCCCACTGAAAAATTGTCCTGCCGATGGTACCAAAGGTCTCAATTATCCTTAAGATATGATCATCTTCTGATATATAATATGGAATAAGGATTCTATTCGCTGTCAGTCTGAAGAACTAGACTTATAACTTTGTGCTTAAGCAGCTGAAGCCTCTGGATCTTGATCTAAACATTTGGCTCAACTTTGATACCACAGTGTGATGGCATAGAAGGAATGCTTGTTGCTTACCTGCACAGTATGCTAGAGGGCAGATAGTGGCCTTTTCGAACTTGTAGACGTAAAAGTTTCCTGGGCAGGCTTTTACATGGATTGGTTTTTCCTTGTAAAAGAAGCAGTCTCCAAAGCCACCCTGCCTCCTGCTGCCACAAACCTGGGCCTGTATGATACCTGCAGAGAGCATCTACGGTGCCCACCATCTCTACCATTATGTCCTTGAGCAAGACAATTAACCCCAAACTGCTCCAGGTGCGCTGTACTATGGCTGACCCTGTGTGAGAACCCCCTCTGGAGTGGAAAACTTGAGAGGGGACATGAGAAAAGTTTATTCAACTTAAGTTAACTTAACTTACCAGTGTACGTGTGGACAATCATGGCAAAATTCTCTTGTTTGTTTTCGGACCCAAATGTCCCGAACCAATCAATAGTATTTCCCAGCAGACAACGATGACCTTAAATAACTGCCAATGTATCCACAGTGTGTGTGTGTGTGTGTTTGTCTTCACATCTCTGAGTTTCTGAGGAGCTGAAATAGTTCACCAACACAGCAGACAGGCAAGTTCGTCAAGAGTTCAACATATGTATTGCCATTTGTACAGAAAGTTAAGCTGCACCTCTTCCAAGAGTCAGCTTACACTAACAACGGGGAACTTTTAAATATTTCTGAAACAGTGTCATTTTCCATCTGATTATCATAAATAACATAAATCAGTTTTTTCTTTAAATTAAAAAGTATTGGGCCAAAACAATAAAATAAAAACCTGCTGAGCCACACACACTCAATCTTTCTTCAGAGCATACTTTAAGTTTAAACAAAAAGGCTGGTCTCCCACCGGAGGGACACACAGACACACAGACACACAAAGGGGGGATTCCTATCAAGTGTCTTAATGTGCGGTACTAAGTTAGCAATTTATATACGGTTTCCCCCCCTGTCTGAGGACAGATCTGAGACTCCGGTGGATCTGATGAGAAGTTGGCTCGCTGCTATGCTGGATCAACCATAACAAATCTTCAGGGGGGACTAGGAAAAATATTAAATTACTACTAACTCCAAAAATTCTCAAACTGGTTAAGGGAAAGTTCTGTATATCCCGGACGAGCCCCCAATTGTTACATCCCCATTTTATCTAGTTTATAACGGAGGATTTTTATAACTGTGACATTTACTAGCCCTGCTATTTGGTTTATCACACAGACTTACGGTTTGGGCTGTGGACCCGCGTTTATGCTGAAAAAAAAAGAAAAAAAAATCTGTACAAAATTAATAGGGTTCCCAGCCAGGCTTGGGAACCGTGTTGCTCTGTATAAATCAAATCAAATCAGTTGTATTTGTATAGCCCAATATCACAAATAGACATTTGCCTCAGTGGGCTTCACATTCCATACAGTATGACACCCTCTGCTCTCCTTACTCCAGTAAAAAAACACATACATACATCCATGATACAAAACTAAAAAGTTTTGACTCAGCTACAAAACAGACTCAATGAAAAGTGTAATATATATATTTTATTATTGTTTAATCATCACAAAAACAAAAACAATTAAGAGCTTCATGTTTTGTTGATTACTCACTGTTTATAAGGATTGATTGATTAGTTAACATGGATAATATTTCTTCAAACTGAATGAATTAATTCAGTTGGCAGATTACAATTACAATGAATGGATCAGATGTTAAAATGCCCAAAGCTTTTAATTAATTTGACAAGTGCAAAGTGGTTCTGCCATTAAAATGAAGTGTGTGTGTGTGTGTGTGTGTGTGTGTGTGTGTGTGTGTGTGTGTGTGTGTGTGTGTGTGTGTGTGTGTGTGTGTGTGTGTGTGTGTCTTTGTGTCTCTCTTGCTATATTTATGTGTGTGCGTGTGTGTGTTTCTCGTGCTGTGTTTCTGTGTGTGCGTGTTTTTGTTTCTCTCCATGTGTTTGTGTGTCTTAGGTCTGCCAGCGGACTGTTGCAATTTTATTTAATTTTTTACACTTTTTCATGTACTTGTTTGAAAAGTGAGTTGTTCCTGACTTTCAGTCATTACAATCCCTCCAGAGACTAAAATATCAAATAGTCAGAATTAAAAATGTTGTATCCGACAAGGTCCAGTTAGTGAGCATGCTCAGAACAAAATAGCCAATAATCATCTTTAATCATTTACATGGAACACGTTTTATTTTGATCGGCTTGTCAAAAAGGTTTAAATCTCTGCAACCCTATGAAAAGTCCTTATCATTCAGAATAAGGACTTTATATGGAACGGTTTGATTCGGTTTGGTCTTGACGAAACGTTTTTTTCATCGGAATATAATAAATAATAATAATAATAATCATTTTAATAGCAGCAATTCATACATTCGTACATCGCTGTCTAAATGTTTCAATTGTTATATTTTTCTCTTTATCAGCTTGTTTTGTATTTGATGTAATTGCATTGTATTTTGTGTAAGTATTGTTTTTGCTTTGCATTTGTTTGACTCAACATAATTTCAAATGAGGGTCACCCTTCAATTGATCTCTCGAGTATACATAAAGGTTAACTGAAATGAATTGAAATAAGTGTCCATGTAAACTCAGCTAGAGATTATATCTGGTTACATTGATTAGCGTTGATTTTCTTTGAATGATTCAAATGAAAAAAGTTTAAAAAGCTGTGACGTCGTCTTCTGCTCCTCAAAACCCTGAAGACAAAAACAGAGAAACAGTTACTGATCAGAGCCTAAAGACCAAGGATGCGTTCAAATCCCCATACTATCTACTATTTAGTACGGTAGAAAAAAAGATTTAAATTGTCCAAATTATTGTGGTCAGATTAAGTAGGCTTAAAAATACCCGGATGTCTACGACATCTGGCCAGGATTTTTAGTGTTGAAAACAGCATTCTATTTGTAGTATGCAGAATAGAAAACATAAACAGTATCCCTGCGTTCCAAATCTCATACTCTTTCTCTTTTCTATTCTACATACTACATCTGACCATATAAATAATCTAGTTAACATGTACATCTGCAATACTTAATAGTAGATAGTATGGGGATTGGAATCCAGCCTGTGTGATTTGGAACGCAGGGAATGTTTCAAAGAAGAACAGATGTGTTTTATTGACGGGAAATACTCACAGCTGATTGTTCCGACAGCAACAGGAAGCTGATCGGAGGAGGAGGCTGCAGACCGAGCCTGACGCCTGGAACAGTTCTAAAAACCAAGAAGAAGTTTGTTATAGTTAATTTTTTAGTTAAAGAGGACCTATGATACTTTTTGACTTTTATGACCTATAAACGTTGTTATAATGATTTATAGTCATGTTTAACCATACTAGCTTATCAAATAATGACGTACATGTATTTTGACGTATTCCCTGCTGACCGTCTGGGCTGGCTGTGCAGAGCACTAAACACTAGGTCAGCCGGTCGAGAAATCACGTGACAAATCGGTTCAGAATTTCCGGACATTCTTTTCGTCACACGGACATTCTTTTCGTCACACAAGTGGATGTTTCCATGTATGGTAATGCTGCTCAGGCAAGCTCCGGCCATGCCCCCACCTTCCTTCTCTGAAATCTCCCCTCAAATTGTTCCGGAAGGAAGGTAACCAATCACAACGGAGTGGGGTTTGCAGGAGGGGGGGTAATATCAATTACTTCTTATTTGATATTTATTTGCAACTAGTGGCCATGATTATGTTCCTAATGTTTGTATCACAGGGAAATGTTTAGTTAGTGTTCAAGTTAAAGTTATATAAGCTATCTTAAAAAGAAACAAAAGAGGTAACTGCAGCAAGCAAACAGTCATAGAGTGAAACAATAGGCACAGACAGCTCCATTGATGCAGTGAATGGAGTCCCCTCTTAGCAACTTCTTCAAAAAGAAGATTAAAAGCACATTTGAAGTAATGTTGTGACAGAAGTCCTTAGAAGTAAATATTCTATTGTGTTTTTTTAATTTTTTTTATGATTATTAAATAGGAGTCAACACTTAGCGGTTAAAACCGATAGTCCACTGTTGGCAACATTGGCTTGTATGTGTGTGTGCGTGCGTGCGTGCGAGAGAGAGAGAGAGTGATGAGAGTGAGAGAGAGGGAGAGAGATGAGAGTGAGAGTGAGAGAGAGAGAGAATAATAGAAGAAAATCACAAAGGATTACAATAATTGTCAAAATGTTTACATGACTTACGGGGCTGCAGGAGTCGCTGCTGCGGTCACACATGCTGATTCTGCAGTGCAGGTAAACGTCCTCATAGGTCCCGTGGTACAGGAACAGCAGTGCAGAGAAACGAGCTCGCAGAGAAGCACCGCTCTCAATCACCTGCACATGACGACGGTCAACAGCACACCTGGAGGGAGCAGCCAATCACACAGCAGCTCAGATTCTTAAGTTAAGTTACTTTATGAGTCAATGGTTACATTGAAATTTGTCTTTCCACATATCCCCTCTCAAGTTACTACAATTCTGAGGGGGTCAGAGCGCAGTGTCAGCCCTAGTACAGTGACCCCTGGAGCAGTTTTGGGGTTAATTGTCTTGCTCAAGGACATAATGGTAGAGATGGTGGGCACGGTAGATGTAATAGCAGCCACCACTAATGTTACAAATAATACCCTCCTGTTCGGTGCCAGGGATCCAACCAGAGACCTCATGGTTACTAAAGAGCCTCTTTACACTATGCCATCCTCTGGAACATATTGAATAAATGGACAATAAAGCAACTTTGACTTTTGACTTTTGACTTTGGTCGTCACCTGTTTTCGATCAGGAAGTGTTTGCGGGGGTCGCTGGCGTTGAGAGAGTGCGTGACGTAGCAGGATTCCAGCAGCAGCCCGAAGCGGTCGTATTCGGTGTTGTTCACGGATACAGCAACGTGCAGAGCGGAGCCGAGTGGCAGGCGAACGGGGCCGGATGGAAACGCCTCGCTGAAGTCCGGCTTCTTGAACAGAGTCATGGACACTTTGGTGGGGTCGCCTGAACTCACTACACCAACTCCACTGGCCCTGCAAAGAGACGACAAACAATACTGGAATACATTTATTTCAATGAACTTTTAGAGGCAAACTCAAAGGTGCTCTTAGGAACTTTCAGCTTTTGTTCATTCTTGCACCCCCTTTGGACAAAAGTGGTAGTGTTTTTACTACCCCAGCTGTTGTTCCTGGGTGAGTCTACCCAGGACAAAGGCATTTAGAAAAACTATATAAAAATTAAATTCTTTCCACTTATGGTCTAGGATGTTCCTGAAATTGGCGATTAGGTTCAGGCATCACAGCTGACATATTACAGACCAGGCCCGGAGTGGCTAATCGGGAGAACAGGGAGCATTCCCGGTGGGCCGCTCTGGTTTTTGGGCTGCGAGGGCCGGCCCAGTCATGGCACTGGGTTAAAATATCATTATACCTATTGGTGCATTAAAAATCATGTTATTAGTCCGCAGTTAAGTTACTGCTAATGGAAAGTGACCATTTCCTACAGCTTCAGTTTCACATTAAAAGCATCTAACTGGCGTAATGTGAGATGACTTTTATTTTGAAGCAGAAACAGGAACTAGGGCCTCCTAGCCCTGCTGCGTGTCTCTCACTAGCAGCATGTCTTCCATGTCGGACTACGCGGTGAATGAAGATAACTTGTAATTCTGCGCTCATACCAAAGGCTTCATAAGTTAGTGCCAGCCCCCAGTCATTTATTTTCAATGTAGGCCTATGCTCGGGACAATGGCGACTGGAGCGTCGGCTGCACTGGGATGAGCCCGAATCCGAACATTTATTCGGATGAGCACGGATAATGAGATCGATCCGAATATTTTTACTTCCCGAATTATTCGGGAAACAACTATTTATTTATTTTGCCTATCATGCACTAAATTGACGCGGCGCGTTCTGCCTTAACTTGAGTCGCACCTATCAGCTGTTCATCTCCGCTGCCGTGGCTTAGAAGAGAAAGACCGGCTGCATTTATGCATGGCCCCGTGAGCCGCGGTCTCTCTCCATTCCGCTGGAAGTTTCTGACCCCGACTCACCTTCAGTCCCTCCCGACTTTAATTTATTTCAAATCTCTGAACGTGAACCGCGTCTCTCTAATGGCAACGGGCCGTGTAATTCATTTAATAAAATCGATCTTTAAATATTTGATCTGCAAAGACTTCGCCTGTTTAGTTCATACAATCTGTTTATAAGTAAGAGATTTGCTCAAACAAAGTTTAGAATTTTGTGCGTTGATCACTTACACCACTAGATTATAAAACGCTGTTTCCTAGTCCAAAGTAATTATTCATTGAACTAAGTTAGAAATGAAAAAAGATAGGGAGAGAGATAGCGCGACAGAGATAGGTCTAGAGAGACAGAGGGAGAGAGAGAGTGAGAGAGAAGAGGGAAATAAACGGGCAAAATAAATCTTATCTAGATCGATGGATCATACAACTTAGTTTAGTTAAAAATAAAAAGAGTGCGCAAGTTTATGATTTACTGTGATGTAATAGGCCTACTGTTTCAGACTCTGAATGTTCAATGTCCCCCAGTCAAACGTGGCTCAGACAGTTCATAACTTATAATGAGAGAGAGAAACAGACGAGAAGTAGCCTACAGTATGAGGAACATAGGCCTATCTCATTATTAATAATATGCCAATATTAAATCAATTTGAGGCTCTGAAGGGACAATAATTGTTGGTGAAAAAATATTCAGACATAAGCCCAGCCCACTTCCGGTTTCATATCCTAATACAGATACAGATAATTGTGTTTGTTGAACAGATACAGATAATGACGTCTCTGCACACTCCTACTGCACATAGTAGCACCATGGCAGGCACCTATAGGCTAGGCTACACAGGAGCATTTGAGTCCACACAGTCTAAAAACACAGAATTACAAGGGTGCAGAGAACAGTGCACTTTTGCAGACGTACATAAGGTTGTTATTACATTATATTAATAATGTTGGTCGTGAACTAAAATGGGCCGGTTTGAGGCATGAAACTCCAGGGCTGAAAATGAGTCCCACTCCGGCTCTGTTACAGACACACTACCCTGACATATTACCCCATTGAGTCTGGGAACCCTTCGAACTGGGACTATTGAGCCCTGGAAAAACGGGAGCGTGTCTACGTTCCCACAGCCTGTTGGTCCCACATTTCTAAGTAATCTAACTATATACAGTAATAGAGATGAGTATGTCTGTGTGTGAGTGGGTGTGTGTCACTCCTTCTAACCTGTCCCTGTCCCTGTCCCTTTACCCTAACCATGCCTCAACCTAATCGCACATTTCAGGAACATAGGGCTGTGGGACAAACTGGCTGTGGGAACATAGGAATGACCCCGAACAAACATTGATACGCTCCCGATCAGACTTGAACATCATTGTGATGCGGTGAAGGTGGTGAACTCACGGCGGCTGGTATCGGATGGCGGTGTCCAGGCTGGTGATGTCATCGAGTGGGAAGTTGCAGGAGAACGGGAAACTCCTCGGGACAGAGAGCGAAGATTCGGACCAATTAGAGGGGTACACAAACACGAACACAATGTTGGAGTACGTGACGTGGGTCCCGTTGTTCTGGAAACGACAATGAGTGGACACAATGATTTGACTTTTTTTTTAGATTGATGTATGTTTTTATCTGGGCTTTCTGGAATTACAGTTTTACAGAGAGTAGGGAAGCTTTCTAATAATAATAATAATAATAAATTTTATTTCGAGGCGCCTTTCAAAGGCTCTCAAGGTCGCCTTACATACAAAGAATTCAATAACATATACTGTTTAAAAGCAAGGTACAAAAATAGAATTAAAAACAGTTTAAAATAAATACACAATAGGGTGGTGAGGTGATGAGGAAGGCAGTATCAGGGGGGGTATGCAGATTTAAAAAGGTGGGTTTTGAGTTTGGCTTTGAACTGGGTTATGGATTCGGTGTTGCGGATGTCGGGGGGTAGTGCATTCCAGAGCAGGGGAGCAGAGCGGCTGAAGGCTCTGCTCCCCATCGTCTTGAGACGGGCAGAGGGGACAGTGAGGTGAACAGAGGAGGAGGAGCGGAGTGCACGGGAGGGAGTGGCAATTTTGATAAGGTCTGTTAGGTATGGGGGGGCAATGTTATGGATGGCTTTGAATGTATGGAGGAGGACCTTGAATTGAATGCGGAAGTGAACCGGGAGCCAATGAAGCTGGTGCAGGACAGGGGTGATGTGGTGAGAGGATGGGGTTCTGGTGATGATTCTTGCTGCGGAGTTTTGGACCAGCTGTAGTTTATGGAGGGTTTTTTGGGGGAGACCGAAGAGAAGGGAGTTGCAGTAGTCTAGTCTTGAGGTGACTAGACTGTGGACCAGGATGGCAGTGGAGTGAGGGGTGAGGGAGGGCCGGAGACGGTTGATATTGCGGAGGTGGAAATAGGCAGTGCGGGTGATATTGTTTATGTGTGAGTGAAAAGACAGTGTGCTATCGAGGATGACACCCAGACTCTTAACCTGAGGGGAGGGGAAAACGGGAGTGTTATTGATGGGGATAGAGAAGCTGCTGAATTTGGCGAGTGTGGATTTAGTACCAGTGAGAAGAAACTCAGTTTTATTGCAGTTGAGTTGTAGGAAATTGGAGGAAAACCAGGTTTTTAAATCGGAGAGACATTGAGAGAGGTGTGATGGTGGAAGGGCGGAGTCAGGTTTGGTGGAGAGATAGAGCTGGGTGTCATCCGCGTACAGGTGGAAGTGGATGTTGTAATGACGGAAGATATTGCCGATGGGGAGGAGGTAGATGATAAAAAGCAGGGGCCCCAGGACTGAGCCCTGGGGAACACCTGTGGTGACGGGGGAGGGTTGGGAAGTGAAGGACTTGAGTTTGATGAACTGAGTGCGGCCTGAGAGGTATGATTGGAACCAGTTGAAGGTGGTGTGGTGAATGCCTATGGATGCCAGTCTATTGAGGAGTATGGTGTGGGAGATGGTGTCGAAGGCAGCAGTCAGATCTAACAGGATGAGGATGGTGAGGAGTCCGGAGTCAGCTGCCATGAGGAGTGCATCGGTGATCTTGATGAGGGCTGTTTCAGTACTGTGGAGGGGGCGGAAACCGGATTGGAAGTGTTCATACAGATTGTGGTGGGATAGGTGGGAATGGAGCTGAGAGGCGACTATTTTTTCTAACATTTTGGAAATGAATGGAAGGTTGGAAATGGGACGGAAATTGTTGAGGTTGTTGGGGTCGGCTCCAGGTTTTTTAAGGATAGGGGTTATTGCAGCAGTTTTGAAGGGGGTGGGAACAATTCCAGTGGTGAGGGAGGAGTGAATGATATCCAATATGAGGGGGAGCAGAGAGGGAAGGCAGGCTTTGACGAGGACTGTGGGGAGGGGGTCGAGGTGACAGGAGGAAGATTTGGATTTACAAATTAGGTCCTTGATTTCAGAGGGAGACGGGAGTGTGAAGGCAGAGAGAGACTGGGTTGGCAGTTGGAGATCACAGGGTATGTGAGGGAGGGGGTTGGTGGCGAGGTGGGGGTCACTGGTGAGTTGGCGGTGGATTTTGCTGATTTTGTTATTGAAAAATGACATTAAGGAGTCGCAGAAGGAAGTACAGTAGAGATGGGGGGGTAAGGAGTCCGGGGGTCTGAGAGTTGTGTTGATGAATTTGAATAGGAATTTAGAGTTGCCTTCTTGTGAGCTGATGATGGATGAAAAGTAGTTTCTAGGGCCGTAGACACCATCCACAAGTTGCTAGACGACAATTTAAAGGACAACAAAGAGAGTATGTGTGTCCATCCATCATGTAACCCCCTATCCCGAGTTTTTTTAGCGGAAACCATCCCATACTGGATAGACAAAGCTTTCGTTCGACCTAAAAGTCTCTAGTCGTCGTGACAAGCCTAGAATGGCTGTTTCTGGGTTGGAAGTGCTTTGATTTGTTCTTGATCTTCACTGACCTTGACCACGCTTCCACAGTCCTCCCTCCGCTGCACGAGGTACGAGATGGTCTCCTGGCCGTCCACCTGCTCGTGGCAGTGCGGGTCGATCAGGTGAGCAGAGGAACCATTCAGGCCTTGTTCCTCCAGGATCCTCTTAAGGACCTTCAGATGCATCTGCTCCCGTCCACACACCAGCTCCGACTCATCTACAGCGGAAACAAGGAACTGTGGGTTTGAAAGTATTTTGAGCTTCAACAACAGATTTTAAACCTAAGGACTGTTGGACTCGACGTCATTGCAAATGAGGGTCACCCCTCAATTGATGTATCCAGTATAAATAAAAGTTAAATGAAATTAAATGAAAATAAAAGTATTTTGAGCTTCAACAACATTTACACCACACAAACCAGCACATAACGATCTGACCTGTTGTTGAAATAGTCAAATGTCTTTCTGAATTTTCTACCAGGAAAGACATTTGAAATGGTAAATTAAATATACACCAAACTCTTTTAATGTCAAAACCATCAAGACTCACCCTGATGTTTACACCTCCAGTTGATCTTGTCATTGCTCACACAGGTCTCAGCTGCACTGCAGGTGTCACACACAGGTATTGTTGTGTTGACATCTGATGAGGAGCAGAAAACAAATGAGTCCACTAGATAATCTGTTCGTACCAAAGGTCTGAATTATCCTTAAAACATGATCATCTGCTGATACAAAATATGGAATATAGTGGAATATATAGAATAAGGATTCTATTCGCTGTCAGTCTGAAGAACGTGACTTATAACTTTGTATAACGACGGCATAGAAGGAATGCTTGTTGCTTACCTGCACAGTATGCTAGAGAGCAGCGAGTGGGCTTTAGGAGCTTGTAGACGTAGTAGTTTCTTGGGCAGGCTTTCACATGGATTGGTTTTTGCTTGAGCTGGCAGCAGCCATAGCTCCAGCTGCCACAAACCTTGGCCTGTATGATGCCTGCAGAGAGCCGCGGGTGAGGCGTCTGCAGCCACAGTGGAATATGAGTTCCACACATGTACCTCTCACTGCATCTCTCTGGCATCTGAACACTGCTGTTACCGAGGAACAGACGGTACCAGCCCTGCCAGTCTGTTTTTTGGTCGCAGTGATAAGGCGTGGATCCCCTGTTGTCCGTGGCTCTCCAGGCGTCGTCTATCGGCGTGTAGTGATCACACGGGTCCATGCAGCGAGATGTGTTGTCCACCTGGAGGCAGTCCTGACCAGAAGGGCACTGTGTGTTGCTGCAGTTAAACCTCACAGAGCCGGCTGGGGTTGTTTGTGAATCAACCTACATGGAGAAATCCAAAAGAGAAAAAAAATTGTTTTAACCACAGTGATATCTGTAGATTTAAAAAGGTACAAAACAAATGTGTAAAGATTTTCTTTGCCCAAAATAGCAGAAGGAGGATGAGGTGTCCAGAGTCAAAGATGATTCTTGTTTGAGCCAAAATCTGATCCACAGAGCCACTAACAACTTAAAACATTCATGCAACAGGCACTATTTTCTGCCGGGTGATATTTGACCCACACCAACACCACAGATTTAACTTTTTTGTTTAGAGACATTTAGAATTGACTTAAATGGTAAATAATTTTTTTATTTGTTTATATAGCTTTTACTGAGTATATCATCAAATCTTGTTCCAATACAAAATAAATACAAGGAAACTTCTGCATATCTGAAGTTGAATACTGGTCAAAGTTCAGGTTAACACAATAGAAGGGTTCAAAGTGTAAATACCGTGAGTGAAAGGCTGAGGAGGATGATGAAGGCTGGTGTCATGGCGGCGGTCGCTGCAGTCAGTCTGTGATGGGTGTGAAGGAAGTTCTGTTAAGGTTGGAGGTCAACTCAGGTGGAAGAATGTTTCAGGAGACTTGGATGAATTATGAAGCAATATTTATTACAGACTTGGCCAAGGAGAACCGGACTGCAACTCTCGTGACTTGCACTTCAATTCTGCCAAACTCATGCTTAGAGTTGTGTATTAACCTCGCGCTCTCTCTAACCCCTCCCCGGCTCGGGCACCAAGCGTACCAATGTTTTGGTTCAGAGCTGAACACAGTGAACCATAACATTCTGGAGTCTAAGGAGATGAGACTTTATCTATACAACTGACATAAGTGTCTCCTAACAGGCTTCAAGGCTGACCTAGAGTCTGTGAGACAGACACACAAGATAGGCATATATGACCTATTAATCTTTACCATTAATATTACAACTAAAGACCCAAAATTCCCTCACAGATCCCTCCTTTTTGATCAGGAGATCAACACAAATTACCCACCCCTAGTGATTACCCTAATTTAGAAGCTCCAGGACATCTGTCAGAAAAGAGATTGCAACCACACATAAATCAATAATCAAACAAATACAACAGAGTAAAAAATTACAGAATGAACATTCTTTCTTCCATAGGTCGATGCCGTAATTGTCTTTGTAATCCAAAAATGCAAGTCTTCACATGAGCCAGTATAAAAACGGCTGACCCAAGCCGCGAGTTGTTTTTGTAATCCATCCAGCGTCAGGCTTGACATGACCATGAGCACAAGGTATTTGAGGCTATATTGCCTTGCAACATTTTAAAACAGTCATAAAAAATCAATGTTTTAATACACAGCACTTGTTAAACAAAACAAAGAAATGTGATTCTACAACCCGTACAGGGTCAAAACACCATAACCTCCACATAATCACCTTCCAAAAACACGAAAATCAAACCTTCAAAAATGCATCAAATCAGTATGGACCTTCACATGTTAAAAATTCATACCAGGGGAAAGAGAAAGATTTTGACACAGTTTGACCACGCTACTTTTATTGAGACTAATTTCACCATGAAAACATAAAACCGGAATGAGAATACCCCGCTCCATGACCAAAAGAAGCACACCATAAAATGAAAATGAAATGATTAAACCACCTCACTGAGGAAAATAGGACACCGTTAAAATAAACCATATATGATTGTCCCTGTTAATAAAATGATCATGTTATTGTACCATTGCAAACCCATGAAACCATAATTTGAACACATTGTAGGAATCAACCTAAAATCAAATGTAGTTGAGAATAATCAGTAGGTTAACATATGTAGGAAAAGTAACCTTTGCAGACTCTCTCATGTGGAGAATGCATATCACCTTATTAGGCCTCCTGTTGGATCCTTTAAGAACAGTTTAGGGGGGGTGCCCCTTCAACCTGTATGTGCGTGCTTGTTGATCTTACACCGATGCAAAGCATGATTGTGCTTGTCAGTTTCATCCTCTCAGATGTTTTGCACCTCCACTTCCGGCTAGAAAAAGGAAAAACCACAAAGACAAAGAGACCTCCACAGAGATTTCATTATACAGAAAAATTACTTGAGACACCTGCAAATAAAACTTTGTTAGGCATTTTAACAAATCACATCATAACCCATCAGTCCAGAGCAGAGGAGTGTTATGAGATGTAAAAGGTGGTCTTATCCCTGTGGACAAGGGCCTCCCCATAAGAACTTCATGAGGACTTAGTCCTAAAGTAAAAGCTGGACCTCACTCACTGTTTATCCCTAGAAGTACCCCAAACCTGGGCATCAACTCCTTTGAGGCTTCTTTGGCTGCTCTCAAGGTCTGCCACCTGATCTCTTATTGTTTTTACTCACTGCCGTCTGTGACTGCATGTAGAAAGAAACCTTTTTATTTATTTGCACACACTCAAAACACTCAACAAATACATTAACACATTAAGAGAAAAGATTAAGAGAGTATGTGCTGGAGAGGTCAGAAACCCGAATGGGCTTATTGAGTGACCTCTCCAGGTTACATATAAACAAAAAAAATATATAATATATATATATATATAAAAAGAAAACAATTACCAAAACCAAGCAAACAAAACAAAAACAAAAAACATCAAGACCCACAAACAATCACAAACGAATAAACTGCATCTAAAAGAGGATGAGCTGAACACCAGGTGCGAATAGCGATTCCATAGCGAAACACCTCTGCACTTCCTGCAAGAAACCTTAAAATGAGTTACTCTCTCCTGTGTGTGAGACTATTTAATTGATAAAGCACACATTGTAGAATCATAAAGTAAATGTTACTTCTTTCACGAATCATGTGCATTTAAATGTGTAATAGTCAATAATCTAATTATCTGAGTCAAAAGGAAACGTTTATTACAACCAAGTTGAAGGAAAACAACATTGATAATATCTCAAGATCTGCAACTTACTTAGCAACGTAAAATAGTTTTAGGATACTTTCCAGAAGGAGTCCAAGGGTCAATCTCCTCTCATAATTTTAGGCACTGTATTGTATGTAAATGCTTCTCTGTATCTCATAATTTGTTCCTCAGCAACAGCTCTCTCTACAGAATCTCTGTGTCAGAGCCACTGCATAAGCAGCAGGAACAAGAAAATATAATAGATCTTAACATTACAGCTAATTTGCACAACAATTTCCTTCGGCACTTTACTTTTTAACTTTTGGATTACAAAAACAAAAACTATGGTCAACATTCAACAAAGATAATCAATTCTGACTCCGGTGGTAACATCTTGCCTAGTCATATCTCACAGCTGTTTTATATTATCACTGCAAATAAGAGGGCTATTTCAACAGCAAACAGCATATACTCTTTGAAGGGTTAAACGTAGCTGTACAATAACAATTGCACATGGTGGGGATTCTTTAGCTACTTTCTGAATGCTTTCTGAATTGTACTCTGCCGTTTCACCCATTTGAATATATAATAATAATATCATGGCTTTAGCATTTTGTGTGGGGTTTGATCCATGACACTGTTTTATCTTAACCATTTCCTCAGCTCTAGTTTTCAATGCAGTTTCAAGCAGGGGCACATGACGTGCACTTACATATGCAACACATCTATCAATCAATTCTTTAAGTTCTTCAGAAACTCGATCATCCTTTCCTTTGCACACATTTGCACGTTCAGTACATTTATTTCCACTTCCATACAGTTCTGCGGTGTCACACCATATTGCCACACATCTTCTCATTTTAACAACATCCCAAGTTGGATCTCTGTGTGTGTCATATACAGTTGAACTAGCAAGCATCATTTTATCTTTGGCAAAGGACCCCTCAATGGGCCACTTTGCACCTGTCTGCTTAAACATAAGGGATGTGTAAGGGACCACACATTCCCAGCCATGTTTTCTTCCAACAATGCCTGCTGGTGTGTGTTCAGGAAAAACCTTCTCAATGTGTGTTTCTTCGTCTTCTGTCATATTATGTGTGTCCGCATTTTTACTGCTTTTCTTCAATGTTTTGATGTGTTTTGTTTTAGACTTATCCTCTGCTTTGGACTGGCAGGCATCCATGTTGAGACCCAAAGATACAGGTGAAACTCGAAAAATTTGAATATCGTGCAAAAGTTAATTTATTTCAGTAATTCAACCTAAATGGTGAAACTAATATATTATATAGACTCATTACATTCAAAGTGAGATATTTCAAGCCTTTATTTGTTATAATTGTGATTATTATGGCTTACAGCTTATTCAAAATCTCAGAAAATTAGAATATTACATAAAATCAATAAAAAAAGGATTTTAAATACATAAATGTCGACCCTCTAGAAAGTATAATCATGCATATGTACTAAGTACTTGGTTTGGGCCCCTTTTGCACAAATTATTGCCTAAATGCGGTGTGGCATGGATGCTATCAGTCTGTGGCACTGCTGAGGTGTTATGGAAGCCCAGGTTGCTTTGATAGTGGCCTTCAGCTCGTCTGTATTGTTGGGTCTGGTGTGTATCATCTTCCTCTTGACAATAGTCCATAGTTTCTCTATTGGGTTTAGGTCAGGAGAGTTGTCTGGCCAATCAACACAGTAATACCATGGTCAGTCAACCAGTTACTTGTGGTTTTGGCACTGTGGACAGGTGTCAAGTCTTGCTGGAAAAAGTAATTCAGCATCTCCATAAAGCTTGTCAACAGACAGGAAATATGAAGTGCTCTAAAATATCCTGGTAGACAGCTGTGGTGACTTTGGACTTGATAACACAGTGGACCAACACCATCAGATGACATGGTGCCTCAAATCATCACTGACTGTTGAAACTTGACAGTGGTCTTCAAGCCCCTTGGATTTTGTGCCCCTCCACTCTTCCTCTAGACTGTGGAACCTTGATTTCCAAATGAAACGCAACATTTAATTTGGATCAGTGATGATTTGAGGTATCATGTCATCTGCTGCTGTTGTTCCACTGTGTTATCAAGTCCAAAGTCACCACAGCCATCTACCAGAAGATTTTAGAGCACTTCATGCTTCTGTCTGTTGACAAGCTTTATGGAGATGACAATTTCCATTTCCAGCAAGCCTTGGCACCTGCCCACGGTACCATAAACCACTGGTAACTGGTTGACTGACCATGGTATTACTCTGCATGAATGGCCAGACAACTCTCCTGACCTGAACTCCATAGAGAAACTATGGACTATTGTCAAGAGGAAGATGATACACACCAGACCCAACAATACAGACGAGCTGAAGGCCACATCAAAGCAACCTGGGCTTCCATAACACCTCAGCAGTGCCACAGGCTGATAGCATCCATGCCACGCCGCATTTAGGCAATAATTCATGCAAAAGGGGCCCAAACCAAGTACTTAGTACATATGCATGATTATACTTTCTAGAGGGCCGACATTTCTGTATTTAAAATCCTTTTTTTATTGATTTTATGTAATATTCTAATATTCTGAGATTTTGAATTTGGGGTTTTTATAAACTGTAAGCCATAATAATCACAATTATAAAAAATAAAGGCTTCACATATCTCACTTTGCATAAGATATTATTTTCACCTATAAAATTGAATTACTGAAATAAATGAACTTTTGCACGATATTCTAATTTTTCGAGTTCCACCTGTAGGATGTTTTATACAATCACAAATTTAACATATGGCATGTATTTAACTTATACAAAACATATACACTGCACAATATTGCAACGACATCCAAGATCTCCATTGTCTAAATGTTAATCCATTTCATTGTATAGAGGGCTTTATCTTATTTTGTTGTATTCTATTTTGTTGCATCTCTTTGTGTAAACCAAACAGGACTTAATAGCTGTTTGTTAAAGAGGCATCGAACCTACTTTGCTGTAAAGAGAACTATCTGTCTACCATAAGCTGACCATTTATTTTCAATTTTGTAGCTTAAGGCCAAGTTTTAGAACTATCACATATATTCTTTTCTGATCTCGTCAAACAAAGACATGGTAAGGCATAAATCAAATTTAGTGCACTTACCAGGACGATGTTATCTTGAGATCTTGTTTGTGATGCCAATTTGTGAAGGAAGTTCTGTTAAGGTTGGAGGTCAACTCAGGTGGAAGAATATTTCAGGAGACTTGGATGAATTATGAAGCAATATTTATTATAGACTTGGCCAAGGAGAACCGGACTGCAACTCTCGTGACTTGCACTTCAATTCTGCCAAACTCATGCTTAGAGCTGTGTATTAACCTTGCGCTATCTCTAACCCCTCCCCAGCTCGGGCACCAAGCGTACCAATGTTATGGTTCAGAGCTGAACACAGTGAACCATAACATTCTGGAGTCTAAAGAGATGAGACTTTAGCTATACAACTGGCGTGTGTGTGTGTGTGTGTGTGTATGTGAGTGAGTGTGTTTGTGTGAGTGTGTTTGTGTGTGTTAGTCACTGAGTTTCTGAGGAGCTGAAATATTTTACCAATTAAAACTAAACTAACGCTGCTGACCACAAACCATCAATCTGTCAATCGTAAAAATAAAAACCTGCTGAGCCACACACACTCGGGAATCTCCTACAGAACATTCTTGAGGTGTTAACACACACACACACACACACACACACACACTAATGTATGTAGGCACTTCTTTTCTGCTCACCCTTCTCACCTTTTCTATTTGCTGTGAGTTTAGTGAAAACTCCTGCAGTGGATTAGGAGATATATACTTTTCGGGTTTTGTCGCCCCCTTGTGGAGCAATTTAAATGAAACTGTAGTACCAACCTAAAAACCATAAGACAAGCATATGTGTCAAGTTTGGTCTTAATAGGATTGATCATTTTGGATTTAGGAGCATTTACTTAATACATGGCTAATAAGCAACAATTCAAAGCTTTATTGTGATCTATGTTCGTAGCAAAATTCTTTAACAATTTGTTGTTCTTCTCTGTAGATATATAACGTTTGGTGTCAATTTTGCATAAACTGTGGCAGCCCACATGAAAAGTCAGTTTTGCATTCTTTTTCTGCGATATGGCAAGTAAAGTTTTTGAATGTGGGGTGTTCGGTTAGGAATTTATAGCCCCAAATGTGTTTTCTTTGCTGTAGCGCCATCTAATGGCGTGCATGTTTCATTTTGTTTAGTCTGCTGACAGTGCGGGGGTCTGTACTAGCCCTGCTAGTTGGTTTATCACACAGACTTACGGTTTGGGCTGTGGACCCACGTTTATGCAGAGAAAAATTAAAACAATAAAAATCTGTACAAAATCAATAGGGTTCCCTGCCCAGCTTGGGAACCACGTTGCTCTGCATAAATCAAATCAAATCAGTTTTATTTGTATAGCCCAATATCACAAATAGATATTTGCCTCAGTGGGCTTTACATTCCAGACAGTATGACACCATCTGCCCTTAGACCTTCAGCTCGGAGAGAAAAAAGTCCCAGTAAAAAAAACCTTTGACGGGAAAAAACATACATAAATCATACAAACAAACATTATAAAAAAGTGAAAATATATAGTCACATTTCCAATTTCTTCTATGGTTTTCTAGAAACAACTTCCCCCTGGCACAACTCACCCACTCTCCCCTACATACATCAATAATACAACAGACTCAATTAAACGTGTAATATATATATTTTATTATTGTTTACTCATCACAAAAATAAAAAATAAAATCAGCTTCAAGTTTTGTTGATTACACAAAAGGATTGATTGATTAGTTAACATGGATAATATTTCTTCAAACCAAATGAATTAATTCAGTTTGCAGATACAATTACAATTGTACTGTTTACATGGACGTTTAATACAATGAATGGATCAGATGTTAAAATGCCCAAAGCATTCAATCAGTTTGACACATGCAAAGTAAAATGAAGTGTGTGCGTGTGTGTGTGTGTGTGTGTGTGTGTGTGTCTACCATATGTTTGCTTCCGTGAGAGAAGCATTTCCGTACATTTAAAAAAAATCTATTTGATTATTTTTTTAAAGAAAGTACAAGTGTATATGTTGTTCATTGTTTGATTTACCAGACATATTCCGAAAACATGTTGAAAATGCATTGTTAAAGACCTTAGTTATATAGTATTTCTTGCTTTATGAAACCATTCCTTTATTTTACCGTATCATTTACTGTTATTATCAATAGTTTGCTTAAGATGGGGCTGTATCTAAAATTTAATTCATTTTTGCATTATGTTGTTGTCCAAGATATTTGCAGAGCGGACTATGAATACAGCCTTTTAGCATTTTATAAGGCTTTAATCGTTTACATGGAGCTATGTTTCTCCTGATCGGTTTGTTAAAAAGGTTTAAATCACCGCTCTGCAACCCAATGAAATGTCTTTTTTATTCAGAATCATTTATATGGAACGATTTGATTCGGTTTGGTCTTGACCAAACGTTTTTTAATCTGAATATAATAATTAATAATAATAATCATTTTAATAGCAGCAATTCATACATACATCGCTGTCTAAATGTTTCAATTGTTATCTTTTTCTCTTTATCAGCTTGTTGTGTATTTGATGTAATTGCTTTGTATTTTGTGTATGTATTGTTTTTGCTTTGCATTTGTTTGACTCGACATCATTTCAAATGAGGGTCACCCCTCAATTGATCTCTCGAGTATACATAAAGGTTAACTGAAATTAAATTAAATAAGTGTCCATGTAAACTCAGCTAGAGATTATATCTGGTTACATTGATTATTGTTGATTTTCTGTTAATGATTCAAATGAAAAAAGTAAAAAGCTCCGACATCGTCTTCTGCTCCTCAAAACCCTGAAGACAAAAACAGAGAAACAGTTATTCATCAGAGCCTAAAGACCAAGGATGCGTTCAAATCCCCATACTATCTACTATTTAGTACTATAGAAAAAAAGATTTAGGATGTCCCAATTCTTTTGGTCAGATTTAGTAGGCTTAAAAATACCCAGATGCCTACTACTTTTTGTAGTATGCAGAATAGAAAAAATAAATAGCATGTGATTAGGAACGCAGGGAATGTTTCAAAGAAGAACAGATGTGTTTTTATTGCCGGGAAATACTCACAGCTGATTGGTCCGACAGCAACAAGAAGCTGATTGGAGGAGGCTGCAGACCGAGCTTGACGCCTGGAACAGTTCTAAAAACCAAGAAGAAGTTTGTCATAGTTAATTTTTTAGTTCATTCACAAAGATCATATTTTAAGAATACCATGTTTGATAAGAATTTATATTTATTGAAAACTTGTTCCACTGTCTGCTCTGTGTTTATGAGGACAAGACAGGTGCACTCAAATCAGTGTGTGTGCGCGTGCACTTGTGCACCTATCTAACAGTGCACCTAGGTGTCGTAACACTTTTTATTTAACTGTGATGGTTTAATAAATCTTTAAAATGTAACATTGTGAACACATTCCTTTAAAGTTTGTATAAGGAAAATGTTGTTGCTAAGTCCCTGATATTAGTGCACCCAACAAGTTTACTTCTTATTTGATATTTATTTGCAACTAGTGGCCATGATTATTTTCATAATATTTGTATCACAGGGAAATGTTTAGTTAGTGTTAAAGTTAAAGTTATATAAGCTATCTTAAAAAGAAACAAAATAGGTAACTGCAGCAAGCAAACAGTCATAGAGTGAAACAATAGGCACAGACAGCTCCATTGATGCAGTGAATGAAGTCCCCTCTTAGCAACTTCTTCAAAAAGAAGATTAAAAGCACATTTGAAGTAATGTTGTGACAGAAGTCCTTAAAAGTAAATATTCTATTGCGTTTTTGAATTTTTGAATGATTTTTAAATAGAAGTCAACACTTGGCGGTTAAAATCGATAGTCCACTGTTGGCAACATTGGCTTGTATGTGTGTGTGTGTGTGTGTGTGTGTGTGTGTGTGTGTGTGTGTGTGTGTGGGTGTGTGTGTGTGTGTGTGAGAGAGAGAGAGAGAGAGAGAGAATAATAGAAGAAAATCAGAAAGGAAATCACAAATCATTGTCAAAATGTTTACATGACTTACGGGGCTGCAGGAGGCGCTGCTGCGGTCACACATGCTGATTCTGCAGTGCAGGTAAACGTCCCCATAGGTCCCGTGGTACAGGAACAGCAGAGCAGAGAAACGAGCTCGCAGAGAAGCACCGCTCTCAATCACCTGCACATGACGACGGTCAACAGCACACCTGGAGGGAGCAGCCAATCACACAGCAGCTCAGATTCTTAAGTTAAGTTACTTTATGAGTCAATGGTTACATTGAAATTTGTCTTTTCTCAAGTTCCCACACTTCGGAGGGGGTCAGAGCGCAAGGTCAGCCGTAGTACAGCGCCCCTGGAGCAGTTTTGGGGTTAATTATCTTGCTCAAGGACACAATGGTAGAGATGGTGGGCACCACTAATGTTACATTAGAGAGGGACACTTTTCCCCAGTATTAAAATGTGCTCAAAATGTACACCCCAACATATTAATGTAAAAAAAATTAAGTAAAGAAGAAAATTGCTTTTCCAGGAGAGGCACACATCAAAATTTCTATTTTTTTTGGGCCATCCCCCGGCATATTTGGACCAACCCCATTTAGCCTAACTTTTACTTTGAAAATCTGCCCTCAAACCGGCAAGAAGGATCCTTCTGGACAGGCTAAATCTAGTGGACGTTAGATAGAACGGTCATGCTCATTACTAAAAAACACTACACTGAATAAGATCAGTCAGTAAAAATCCAAACAGATTCAGTTTATTTCGAAACATGACTTCAAAAGTCTATTTGGTGATAGATGGATTTTTGCAGCTCAACATGTATTATGACTAAATTATATATAATTAGTTAAAGACTTTTGAATTTTGAAATTAACGATAAAGTTGACTTGGACTTTGAATTTGGTCGTCACCTGTTTTCGATCAGGAAGTGTTTGCGGGGGTCGCTGGCGTTGATAGAGTGTGTGACGTAGCAGGTTTCCAGCAGCAGCCCGAAGCCGTTGTATTCGGTGTTGTTCATGGATACAGCAACGTGCAGAGCGGAGCCGAGTGGCAGGCGGACGGGGCCGGATGGAAACGCCTCGCTGAAGTCCGACTTCTTGAACAGAGTCATGGACACTCTGGTGGGGTCGCCTGAACTCACCACACCAACTCCACTGGCCATGCAAAGAGACGACAAACAATACTGTGATACATTTATTTCATTGGACTTTTCTTTTTAAACTGGTAAATCCCATTGAGACTGGAGACTCTTTTTCAAGGGAGACCTGTTCCCATTCCCACGTTGCCATACACGCACAGATATCAGGAGCAATTTAGGGTTCAGTGTCTTGCTCAGGGACACTTGGACATGTGGTGGGGGATGAGGGATCGAACCACCGACCCTGTAGTTGAGGGTCGACCCCCTACACACTTCACCACAGCCGCACATTAAATTGACTTTTAGAGGCGTACTTAATCAATCAATCAATATCCTTTATTTAACCAGGTAAAATTCATTGAGATTAAAATCTCTTTTTCAAGAATGACCTGGCCAAGAAGGCAGCACCATGATACAATAAGAACAATCAACCACAATTCTCATACACCACATTCAACGTTAGGTAAAGTACAATACAAGATCAGGGACAAGACTATATGAAGATTGAAATGAGTACAGTTAAAAATTAACTTGATGGAGATTGGGGAAAGTCCAGACTGATCCAATGTGAAGGTCACAGATCAGGCTGGACATCCCAATGTTCCCAGGTTTATATTCCACCAAATAAGATGTGCCGGAAATTGGCGATTAGGTTCAGGCATTGCAGCTGGGTCGTTAGGGTAAGGGGACAGGGATAGGTTAAAATAGGAGTGAGACCGACACACACACACACACGCACACAGACAGACATACTACCCTGAATTATACCATAGCCTTACGAATACTCTATTCTGATTGGCTGGAGTACATTCCGTAGGTGTGGATTAACCCCTGATATATGGACACCTATATGGAACGCTTAAACATTCTGTCCACTTTAATGTGTCACCGCTGATTAAACAGTGTTGTTAAGGGATTTATGAAGCCAAAAATATCCTGCCTTGCAATAGTCTCTGAACACCACAGGATGGCGCTAGTAACATTGAGCCCTGGAAAAACATTGATACGCTCCCGATCAGGCTTGAACATCATTGTGATGCGGTGAAGGTGGTGAACTCACGGCGGCTGGTATCGGATGGCGGCGTCCAGGCTGGTGATGTCATCGAGTGGGAAGTGGCAGGAGAACGGGAAACTCCTCGGGACAGAGAGCGATGATTCGGACCGATTGGAGGGATACACGAACACAATGTTGGAGTATGTGACGTGGGTCCCGTTGTTCTGGAAACGACAATGAGCGGACACAATGGTTTGACATTTGTTGAGGCTGATGTGTGTTTATATCAGGGCTTTCTGGAATTACCATTTTACAGAGAGTAGGAAAGCTTTCTAGGGCGGTAGACAACATCCACAAGTTACTTGAGGACAATTCAATGGACAACAAAGAAAGTGTGTGTGTGTCCAGCCATCATGTAGCCCCCCTTTCCTAAAGTAAGTCTCTCTCAAAATACATGTGTTTGTCTATTTAGGAATGAGCGCATGCACACACATTGATAGGAGTAAAGGGGGCGCAGACATGTGTGTGGGCGGGTCTAGATGTGATAAAGGAATTTGACCCTTTTTTTCTAAAGACAAAGACTAATTTCAAACCTTAAGAATAATTTATTTAGAGATAACCAACCCATACTGGATAGACAAAGCTTTCGTATGACCTAAAAGTCTCTAGTTGTTGTGATGAGCCTAGAATGGCTGTTTCTGTGTTGGGATGGAGGATCTGGCCGTAGACATCTGAATATAATAATAACATGCTTGACCAGAATTCTGGGACAGAACCAAAACATATGAGCCAGGGTTCCATCAGAGTGTTTGAAACTAATGCAAAGGGGTGAAGATGGCTGTTTCTGGGTTGGAAGTGCTTTGATTTGTTCTTGATCTTCACTGACCTTGACCACGCTTCCACAGACCTCCCTCCGCTGCACGAGGTACGAGATGGTCTCCTGGCCGTCCACCTGCTCGTGGCAGCGCGGGTCGATCAGGTGAGCAGAGGAACCGTCCAGGCCTTGTTCCTCCAGGATCCTCTTTGGGACCTTCAGACGCATCTGCTCCCGTCCACACACCAACTCCAACTCTGGAAAACTGGGTTCATCTACAGCGGAAACAAGGAATTGTGAGTATGAAAGTCTTTTGAGCTTCAACAACAGATTTTACACCTAAGGACTGTTGGATTCGAGATCATTGCATCCTTTGAGCCTTAACAACATTTACATCACACAAACCAGCACATAACAATCTGACCTGTTGGTGGAGTAGTCGGATGTCTTGTGGAAGTTTCTACCAGGAAAGAAAAACATTTGAAATGGTAAATTAAATATACACCAAACTCTTTTAATGTCAAAACCATCAAGACTCACCCTGACGTTCACACCTCCAGTTGATCTTGTCATCGATCACACAGGTCTCAGCTGCACTGCAGGTGTTACACACAGGTATTTGTGTGTTGACATCTGATGAGGAACAGAAAAAAAATGAGTCCACTAGAGAATCTGATGGTACCAAAGGTCTGAATTATCCTTAAGACATGATCATCTTCTGATATATAATATGGAATAAGGATTCTATTCGCTGTCAGTCTGAAGAACTAGACTTATAACTTTGTGCTTCAGCAGCTGAAGCCTCTGGATCTTGATCTTAGTATTTGGCTCATCTTTGATACCACAGTGTGACGGCATAGAAGGAATGCTTGTTGCTTACCTGCACAGTATGCTAGAGTGCAGTATTTGGGTTTTATGAACTTGTAGACGTAGTAGTTTCTTGGGCAGGCTTTCACATGGATTGGATTTTGCTTGTGAAGGCAGCAGTTTCCATAGCGACCATTCCTCGCGCTGCCACAAACCTGGGCCTCTATGATGCCTGCAGAGAGCAGCGGGTGGGGCGTCTGCAGCCACATAGAAGCATGAGTTCCACACCTGTTTAAATTAATGCATCTCTCTGGCATCTGAACGCTGCTGTTACCGAGGAACAGACGGTACCAGCCCTGCCAGACAGCGTTTACGTCGCAGTGATAATTAGGCGGTCCCCACACGTTCGTGGCTCTCCAGGCGTCGTCTATCGGCGTGTAGTGATCACACGGGTCCATGCAGCGAGATGTGCCGTCCACCAGGAGGCAGTCCTGACCAGAAGGGCACTGTGTGCTGCTGCAGTTAAACATCACAGAGCCGGCTGGGGTCGTTTGTGAATCAACCTACATGGAGAAATCCAAAATAGAAAAAAAAAATGTTTGTTTAACCATAGTAACATCTGTAGATGTATGTTGGGAAAAAGGTATAGAAGAAAGGTGTTAAGATTTTCTTTGCCCAAAATAGCAGAAGGAGGACGCGGTGTCCAGAGTCAAAGATGATTCTTGTTTGAGCCAAAATCTGATCCACAGAGCCACAACAACACACCAATTTAAAAGATTCATGCAACAGGCACTTTTTTCTGCGGGGTGATATTTGACCCGCAAGACCACAGATTTCACTTTTTTTTTTTTTGAGACCTTCAGAATTGACTTAAATGGTGTGTGTTTACACCTGCAACACTAGCTCATATGTTCTGGCTTTGCCCGAAACTCGCTAGTTACTGGTCCTCTATTTTTGACGCTCTATCCAAGATACTTAAGAGACCAATAGCTCCGAACCCTCTTACAGCCGTTTTTGGCATTCAATGTGAGGGTGATCATCTGCTTAGAGCACAATCAAACTGTATTGCCTTTGTCACTCTTATAGCCAGAAGATTAATTTTACTTAATTGGAAGCAGGCTACTCCACCCTCCTTTAAACACTGGATTAGGGACACACTACAATTTCTGAAGCTTGAAAAGTTAAGATTTGCTTTAAAGGGTTCAAAGGACAATTTTAGCAATGTTTGGCAGCCTTTCATTACATATCTGCTTGACCAGCTCTAAGGATGTACACATTTATTTTTTAATTTTATTCTTGTTCACTTGTATTTTGCTATGGATCCCAATAACTCCAAACTGTGCACACACACTTTTTCTTTTTTTGTTGTTATTGTTTGTTTTATTGTTATTATAATAATCATTGATTATTGATTTATTTTTGTCTGTTTGTCTTTGGGGATAAAAAAAAAAAATTGTTACATTTGTAAAATGATGTTTTGCTATATTGTGAAAAATCAATAAACAAAGTGGTAAAAAAAAAAAATGGTGTGTGTTTATAGGGGAAGGTGGGGTGATTTGTGCAACTTTTTACTCAAAGTGATTTTAAAGTGAGGCCTTGACAGTTATGTCTCCAACTCAAATATGTACATATATTTCAGGATGTTGTGCATCCCTGGCAATAAAAACTTTGGATCTGGAATAAACTGTTTAAGAAATATAGCTTTCGGAAAAAAAGTTGTCTTGTCGCACAAATCACCCCACGTAGTGGGGTGATTTGTGCGTCATTGTGTCACAATGACAAAGTCACCATCATCATCTTTCTGGCCATCTGAACTCTCATCAGTGGTGTCGTTAAGTGGAATTGAGATGTCACTCTCTTCTGAGCTACTGTAGACAATCACTTTCTTTTGGTGACCAGCGTATACAGCCATGCCACTGGCACAACTCTCAGAAATGTACTTTGCACTAGTTGCTCCGTGCTTGTGGAACCAACTGCCACCTGACAAATGTGATTCCACCTACATTTCTGCCTTTAAATCAAGGCTCAAAACCCATATGTACACCCTGGTGTTTCCTCCCCATTAACCTCTGCACTACTTACTTACCTCTGCACTACTATCTGTGTTTATGTGGATGTATGGGCTTTACGTCTTTTATTTTGGTTATTGTTATTTTACCTTCATTGTTTACCTACTGAATGCACTATGTACAGCACTTTGGGCAGTGCAAACTGTCATAAATGTGCTTTTATAAATACATTTTACTTACTTACTTACTTATAACTCACCCAGGCCCTTGCGCACAAATCACCCCATCCCCAGAATTTTGGATAATAGGCATGATGCAGCAATTTAGGGTTGACATTGTGCTAACTATATAGACTCAAAGTGTAGCACACCAAAGCACTAAAACATGTGTCAAATGTTTTCAAACGTGTCTATAATTGTTCAGACACAATAATCAAAAAACCTTGATCATGGAAATTTTACTTTGAAAGGCAAAACACAGTTTTTTGAGCTTAAATGTGCTTATATCTTATTCCTTGTGTCTTCCTTCTTTACAGGATGAGTCAAATGGATGGCTCTTCTTAAATATGTGGTCACATTTCCAATTTCTTCCACGGTTTTCTAGAAACAAGGGGTTTTGCAACTTCCAAAATGCACAAATCACCCCACCTTCCCCTATAGCTTTTAATGAGGATATCATAAAAATAAAAAATAAAAATAAAATAAAAAACTGAAAGGTATTTTCTGCATATCTGAAGTTGAAAACCGGTCAAATTTTACTAACACAATAGAAGGGTTCAAAGTGTAAATACCGTAAGTGCGAGGCCGAGGAGGATGATGAAGGCTGGTGTCATGGTGGCGGTCGCTGCAGTCAGTCTGTGATGGGAAGGAGTTCACCTGTAGTACCTGTGAACTGAGGCAGCCGCTCTTATATTGATCCCTGGGCGTTTCTTAACTTAATGCCGGTAAACCTAACCCACGTAGAGATGCTGGCACTGATTCACTTCCCTAACTTGCGGCCGAGGACATTTTTCAATGTTTTATGACTATTATGATTGACACTTAAGGTCACTGTGTTCTCACGCAAACACAAACTGATGAGCTGTTGACTGATGCTGTTGGCCTTGACCCAAAGTAAACGGAAGAGATTTGTTTTTGTGTGTGGTTGACATATTAATTGCCAGGTGTACAGAAAGTTCAGCTGCACCTCATTCCATGGGTCTGTACTATGGCTGACCCTGCGCTCTGACCCTCTCTGGAGTGTGGGAACTTGAGAGGGGATATGAGAAAATACACATTTCAATGTAACCATTGACTAATAAAGTAACTTAACTTTGATCTCTCAGACAGCGTCATGTTTTAAGACGGCGTTGGGATGCTGCTCACTGTAACCGGTACAACAAGTGTTTACTTTAAACGTGTTTGATTGACAGATTAAACTAAGCTCAAACACGCAGAACAGAATGTATTGTTCTCCGGCGTTCAAAACTTCAGGTGAATGAATTCCTACATATTTGGTTTCATGAGATCAGGAGTGGCAGCTTTTCTGTGTTGAAGTCACAATGAGGTCATGACACCAGAGTATTCACAAAATCCTCCAGTTTCCCCTTGTCGCCACCAACACAGAAATACAGTTTTCCTTCAAAAAGCTCCAGTTTCAGTGTCCGGTTGTTTGGACAGAAGGACAATTCACACAATGTCATGGTTACGGGTGGTAGGATGTCCTAGAGGAAAGAGGGGCTGATTAGTTCTAACCACAAGGTCTCTGGTTCCTCCCAGTAACCATGAGGTCTCTGGTTGGATCCCCGGCTCCGGACAGGAGGGTGTTAGTAGTAAAACTAGTGGTGGCTGGTATTACATGTACAGTGCCCACCATCTCTACCATTGTGTCCTTGAGGAAGACACTTAAACCCAACACTGCTCCACGGGCGCTCTACTATGGCTGACCCAGTGTGAGGACCCCCTCTGAAGATGAACATTTGAGAGGGGATATGAGAAAGATAAATGTCAATATCCCCAATTTACAATTGACTAAAAGGTAATCAACTTAACTTAATTCAAATGTCCCATTGAGTTTCCCCGAGACAAAGGTGACCTTAAATAACCACCTGTGTTTCCACGGTAACCTTGGCGTGATGTTTTTGTTGTGAGGAAAAACAAGCTGTCAGTGAAAGAGAATAACAACCTACGTAGTTAAGTTTTTTGTGTGTGTGTGTGTGTGTGTGTGTGTGTGTGTGTGTGTGTGTGTGTGTGTGTGTGTGTGTGTGTGTGTGTGTGTGTGTGTGTGTATGTGTGCTTGTTTGTGTTCACATGTCAGTCACTGAGTTTCTGAGGTGCTGAAATATTTCACTAATTAAAACTAAACTAACGCTGCTGACCACAAACCATCAATCTGTCAATCGACAAGTTCCATTCCAAGAGTTTGACATATTAATTGCCAGGGGCCGGTTGCACCAACTGGTCTTAACTAAGCCTGGTCGTAACTGCTAAGTAGGGCGTAGCTAAGACCAGGCTTAAGAAAGGACCTAACGCCGGTTGCACCAACGGGACTTACGCCTGGTCTTAACTACGCCCGGTCTTAGCCATGCCCGGCCATGTGAATGTTCCATGGAATGCGCATATCACTGCGTTGCTAGGATACCTCATGACGACATGCTATTTTGTTGAGACTGGACATAAAAACGGATGTAGGAAATGAGAAGAAAAGGAAATTTCACTTATTCAGAAATAAGAAAACTGATAGAAATAGGCCTACAGCGAGAACAAGGCACACTGACTGCAAGCAGTCCAACGAGGCTACTAGTGAGGGGAAAAAAAGCAGCTTGGCGTGTGATTAGGTCTAGGATACAGACAGCGTTAAAATAAATATTACATATAGCGCTATATATATCTACTCGGCCCAGGCACGCAGCATGTCTTCCCGTGACCGGGACAAGATTTTACGTTTATACTGCCCCCCGCTTCCCATGCACAGAAAGACGAGAGCCTTCAGTAAAGCACTGAGGTGCGCACTGATGCGTATTACCAATAGGTTCTCATTAGAAATTCAATCAAAACGTAGGTTTTACAAAATTAATAATAAAAATTGTATTGGAAAACAGAGTTTGTGGCCAGTGATGTTGTTTTAACAAAAGCCAAGGGACATAACTGGTTTATGCGCGCGCAGCACATTGTTTTGTAGGGAGTTTTTTCTTGTGCCTATGACTCTCAGCAGCGCTCTCTCTATGACAAAAAATGACCAAAAGTTAGAGGAAAGCCCGTTTGTGGGAGAAGATTGGGTGCACACTTCTACATAGGCTTTTGCAGTAGCATAGTATTTATTTTCTATTGTTTTTGTTTTATAACGGATCGTTGCGCACACACCCTATGTGACGAGCCTCCTCCTGTGATGGAGGAGGCTCGTAATTTTTGTGAAGGCTACATAAACGCGTTGTTAACATAGAGGTCTACCCTTTGTCATGGTGGACAAAGCATGGGAATAAAAAACAGTAAACAGTAAAAGCAGTGTCGATCACAGTCTCTACAGCGACAGTCGAGAATTACGATCAGATTTTTCATTCTCCCCCTCTCTCTTCCAGCACACACACGCTTGATCTAAGCGCACCGCCACCGTTTATGCCCGAAAAAAGCTAGGTGGACACGGGCCGTTTATTAAAAAGTAACAAAATCACATTGAGACAACTTAAAGTTGGTAAAGTAGGCTATACAGGTGCCTGCCTGCGTGCTGCCTGACAGCCATCGCCGTATGCAATTAATGCCACAGCGCATCAAGTTAGGCTACTTCAGTGCATTATGCCAACAGCTGAGTCTTTTAACACGGGATCCGTGCAGAGCTGCAGGTGAAGGGATCGCCTCTCCCGATATTGTTACATCATAGCCTAAACTTTATTGAAAACACTAATCCACATCCAAATTATTTCAAAAGATAAACCAAACAAAAATGGAGAAATTTCTAGTGAGGACCAACAAGGCAAGCAATGCACCACCAGCTGCAAAGAAGCTTCAAAGGTATGATGAATCATACTTGCAGTCAATGGCGCAAAAAGTGGGTAGCCTATGCACTATATGCGTCGCATAGGGGCGCCGCACTACAGGGGCGCCAAAGCGATCGGGGGAAAATTATTTGGAGTCGGCATTTTTCTGTATTTAACAGCGTTTGTGTAAATGATATGATCAATGACAGAGGTACGTCAGTGATTAGGCGCCCCCCGCTCCTTCGCCTCCTCCTCCCCACACTATAGGCGCTCCAGTGCGCGCCCCCTCGAGCACGCGCTGGAGCGTGAGAGCTTTCATTTGAATCGTGTTGTCATCTGATGGCAGGGACCTAAAGTTGGAGAGGCAGAAAAGAAAGCTCTCGGGGGCACAAAACCGAAAACGGGAAGATTGACAAGGAGAAAGATTGCGTGTTTTATATTTAGATTGTATTGATTAATGCACACTGATTATCGGCCGCGACTCGCGGATTGTCACTGCAGATCTACGTGTGTGTCACCTCAAGTTTTTGACTATATCTGTTTTCACAGTTTTTGAATGGTAGTGTAGTGATTAGCAGGTCAGCACCCAAACAACACACTCACCTGTTTCCCACTATTATCATATTTTTCACCATTCCAGCGCACGACTGAGTTGTATGAGTGAGAGAGAGAGAGAGAGAGGTCTCCTTACAGAGGCAATGTGCCAGACCCACAATTTCAGTTGATTAAAATGTATAAATAACTAAACGTGAAAAGACTGAGGTTAAGTTTGTCACCAAATTCCCTTACAATAAACTATTATATACTCTCTCTCTCTCTCTCTCTCTCTCTCTCTCTCTCTCTCTCTTTCCTGTAATACTGTATGTGTAACTTACACACTATTCAAACCGATCCTGAATTGTAATGCTTTGGGGGATTCTGAATTGTGATGCTTTGTGGTGCCCCCCCCCCCCCCCCCCCCCCTTCCTTAGCCTTGTACATCATACTTAGTATTGTACAACATACTTCAAACACTATACATGTACATAAGCCCTGCAGCTCACCCGCAGAAAACATTTCCTTAGAAAAAATGTTTCCAATTCACTGAACAAGGTGATGGATTCGCTTGGATGAATGATAAAGAGATATGTGAAGGTCCTGATCAGACAGTAGATAAGATTTCCAGGTAGTGTAAACTAGAACAACAGGTTTTTCTTTGGAGCTATGGGTGTAACGACAAAAAAAATGTTTCTGAGAAAATGTTTTCTGCGGGTGAGCTGCAGGCCTTATGTACATGTATAGTGTTTGAAGTATGTTGTGCAATGCTAAGTATGATGTACAAGGCTAAGGAAGGGGGGAGGGGGGGCACCACAATTCAGAATCCCCCAAAGCATTACAATTCAGGATCGGTTTGAATAGTGTGTAAGTTACACATACAGTATTACAGGAAAGAGAGAGAGAGAGAGAGAGAGAGAGAGAGAGTATATAATAGTTTATTGTAAGGGAATTTGGTGCGATAGATTGGTGGCTCTAAGTTTTTTTGTCTAATTTATTGCCTTTTCTCTCTCATTCACTTGAAAAATTTGTTTTATCAACAAGCTGGTTTTTCCAATTTAACCGTTTTTCTGAGCTGTTTTTTTAACGTTTTTCTTAGTAAATACCTACACACGTTGTATGGGTAAAGTCAAGAAGGTTGGCTGACTAACTTGTTTGGCTCATTTTACTATTCATTTGAACTGAAATAAAAGTTTTCTTTTTCTTTAATTCTCTTCACCAGAGTTCACCAAATTGCTTATTTTACATGTTCAAATCACAAAAAAAATCTGGGGGGGAAAACCCCAGACCCCCCTAAAGGGGTTTGTTTTCGGACATGTCACCTTTTTCATGTCTTATGAGTATGCATGCCTGACACTAGTGAGGCCACAAAAACCTCAATTTATTTCTGATGACCAACCTGTTCTTCACTGTGTCCTTTACTTTTGGGAGAATCAGTGCAGGCAGACATGTCATGGTTGAGCCATAGATAGTAAAGCCGATCGCCTGCTCTACTATGCAACTTAAAATGGAAGTCTGTAATTGGGGCGGGGGGGGGGGGGGGGGGGCGCCTGCTAAGTGCCTGCATACCCCCCAGAAAGTGGGTAGTTGCGCCCCTGCTTGCAGTTTGGGTTTACGGTCACGGCAGATCTGAGGCCTCAGTGTGTCGTGTGTTCCGAGGTGCTGGCTAACGACAGCATGAAGCCCTGCAAACTGAAAAGGCACCTCGAAACAAAACATGCTGGCATGAAAGATAAACCGGCTGACTATTTTGCCATTGATGCAGGAATACCCTCAACTTGGTGACATAGCCTTGAAGATTCTCCTCCCTTTCGCGTCGACATATCTGTGTGAGGCAGGATTCTCAAAAATGACTGCACTCAAAACAAAATACCGCAATCGTGCACAAATCGAGGATGATTTGAGGCTATGTTTATCAAACATTGCGCCAAGAATTGAGGATCTTTGCAAGGCAAAGCAGGCTCAGATCTCACATTAAAATCGCCTACCTGCAAGCTTCTGTCCAAAATGCAGATGATTACTATTCCAGGGGTTGAAGTGGGACGGCTCCACAGATAAATTAATAAATAAATAGTAGTGCTGTCATACAATTAAAATGTTTAATCGCGATTAATCACATGAATGTCATAGTTAAGTCGCAATTAATCACACATTTGTATCTATTCTAAATGTTTCTATTTAGGCTACTATTTTCTTCTCTTCTAAGGAGATTTTAAAAAAAAAACATTTCCTCAGTGTCTCATTGATACAATCTCATAATTAGCTTTTAAAGTGCACCAGAATGATGCATTTAACGTTAAAATATAAGACATTTCCGAACCCCAACCCTAAACCCAATGTTCAACTCAAAGGTGCGCCACTGGCCTAGCCCTTGTGATAATAACAATAATAGATTATCTATCTATCTATCTATCTATCTATCTATCTATCTATCTATCTATCTATCTGTGTAGGGTGGTGTGTGTGTGGGGGGGGAGGGGGTGTTGTCAGGGGCGGTGGGGGGGCCCAACTGCAATGACCCAGCTTTGGGGGGGGGCCAGCTTGCAGAAGGTTGAGAACCCCTGGCCTAAACTAATATTTATTTAAGCTCAAACACGCAGCGTTCAACACATCAGGTGAATGAATTCCTACATATTCGGTTTCATGAGATCAGGAGTGGCAGCTTTTCTGTGTTCAGGTCACAATGAGGTCATGCCACCAGAGTATTCACAAAATCCTCCAGTTTCCCCTTGTCACCACCAATACAGAAATACAGCTTCCCTTCAAAAAGCTCCGGTTTCAGTGTCATATACCCCAGCTTTAAATCTTTGACAGCGGCCTGTCTTGCTGGAAATAACAGACCTGTAGAATGCCGTGATTGACCAATCAGAACAGAGTATTTATAAGTGCCATGATATATAAGAATAAGTATATTTGATATATAAGTATATTTAATTTGTTAAATAATTGAAACCCGGTGCAGTTCATTGATGAGATACATTCCTTTATTGTAATTAAAGTTTTGCAAACGTCGGCTCTGCTGCGATGCAGGAATGTCACGTCAAAACAAAAAACAGATTTTCAAAATAAGAGAAATCTGCTCAGATAAAGAATACAATTTTGTGAAAGAAAATCAAAAATCAAAAGAAAAAATAAATTCTTAACCATTGCACATCATCATTAGGCGCCAAAACATTAAAATAAAACATGGAATAAAATACAAAAAAGCATCAAGCAACAGAGTGGTATATGATTTAAGATTAAGGAGTGCTGGAGATAGAGGCCGAGAAATATTCCAGTTTTAATACAAGACGATCCGGTGCTTTAAAGGTGGAGTCAGTGATTCTGGAGAACGCTTGTTGTCAAAAATCATTGAATATCTCCTCACGATCCACTACCTGTCTGAAAATCCAGTGGTAATACACAGCCCAGGCTCTGTAAACGGGCATGTTGCTAGCTACAGCGGGTCACTTTGTTTACAGAGCCTAGGCTGTGGATTAACACTGGATTTTTTTGTTTTGTTTCCGAGCACACACAGTACAGACAGGTAGCGGATCGTAAGGAGATATTCACTGATTTTGACAACAAGCAATTTCTCCAGAATCACTGACTACACCTTTAAGTTCAACAAAATAAAAATCAACAACATATTTATACAGTGGTAGACTTTGCAGTTTAGATGTTGAGATGTGCAGCCCTTTGAACTGTTCACAGGGAAGAGACACAGACGGTAAAAATAAAAAACAAAAATTATAATTGTCACAGTTTGAAGCATTATGATGGACAGACACACACCTGGAACTCACTTCACTCCTCGCCTTCTGAAACATTAAAAATCCTTCATCAGTTTCTTTGATTTCTTCATTAACTTAAAGGAATACTTCACCCATACGAAACCAGCGTTCTATCATTATAAAATCGCTATTATAATATAATGAATGAGGTTTTTCTTCCCTCAGTCTTTCCTCAGTCTTCCCTTGGCCCAGCTGTCCTGTTAATCCTAACACTACATGTTACCAGGTGTGATGTCACACATGGGAAAATGTAGGGTGAGACAGTAAGACCATAACACACTCTTTCTGCCTTTTCTCAGGCTGGGATGAACCGATTTCTAAAATGTTTGCACATTTATACTACATAGGATCTCAGAGTTCAATACACCTTCATATTCCACTGGTGAAGTAGGGCTTTAAAGAAATAGCTCAGTTTTTGTGTGTTGGTTGTATGAAGTACTTATGTATAGTGAGTCATTTTAAGGGTGAAAAAAGCGATTTTCCTCTGGCCCCCTCTGCAACAGTACAACACTGACTTCCGCTACAGCCACGTCTCCCCCCAAACTCCTTATTTTGACTGATGGTCATCTCCATAAGGTTACACACTAGCTATGCAGGAGTGTGTGTGTGTGTGTGTGTGTGTGTGTGTGTGTGTGTGTGTGTGTGTGTGTGTGTGTGTGTGTGTGTGTGTGTGTGACACTAACTATGCATAAGTACCTCATACAACCACACTTTAAAAGTACTGAACCATCAAAAAAATAAAAGAACGGTTGCCATCACTCTCGATCATACAGCAACGAAATTATAACAATAATAAAGGCTCTTATTTTGAAAAGGCTTGAGTGGAAGAGGGAGTGAGGGGAGGGAACAGGCAACAGGAAAAATACGAGACACGCAAACAAATGTTATACCATGCGTTCCAAATCTCATACTATTTTGTTTTTCTATTCTACATAGCATACTGCATACTAACTAGATACTGTTTATGATCAGCTGTAGTATGTAGAATAGAGAAAAGAAAGAGGAGGAGATTTGGGACGCAGGGACACACACACCCTGCGTTCCGAAATCGCATACCTTCTACTATATAGTATGTAGAAAAAAGATTTAAGATGTCCCGATTCTTGTGGCCAGATTTAGGATGGTTAGAAGTACCCGGATGTCCTACTTCATCCGGCCAAGATTGTTAGTGTTGAAAACTGCATCCTATTAGGGCGATTCTGACCCACAATCCGGTGCGCACGTGAAGTGACGTCACATCGACGAAGCCTCCGTATGAAAACAAACGGGGATGCGACGGATATAAAAGCAAGAGGCAAGATCAAGGCGCAATGTTATGATGAAATAAAAGAGTAAAAGTATGTCCCAATAGTATGCCTACTGCATCCTAACTAGATACTGTTTATGGTCAGCTGTAGTATGTAGAATAGAGAAAAGAAAGAGTATGAGATTTGGAGCGCAGGGACACAAAGACACACACAAAAAATAGTAATGGCTGCCGGTTGTAGGCGGTCCTTCTTTCATCACTGACTCCGGAGCAGTTTCAGGATTTCAAAATAAAATCACAGATAGTCGACATTTTATTTCACATTTATATCTGGTTTGAAACACTGAGTTGAAAAATAATTGCTTCAAAATAAAAGAAGAAAATTCCAAGGTTTAGGAGTGCAATAGGAGGAGAACTACAATTCCCAACAAAGCATTGAAGCAAGATGTGTGTATCAGGCTTCAATAATGTAATCATTTGTAGTTTTTTTAATGTTAGAAAAAGCCGAGTATGTAGTAACTTGCCAATATTGAAAGAAAACTCTGAACCAAAAATGAAAGGAGATAAGTCAACTACAATTCCCATAAAGCACTGCAGCAAGACATGTGTAGCAGCCAATTAGGTAATCGTTGTTGTTAGTAGTTTTTTGTAGTTTTTTACTGTGATAAAAGTCTAAAGAAAAAAAAGAAAAAATCTGTATATTGAAAAAAATCTTTGAACCAAAAATCGTTTTAACTTTTTGACCATAATGTCGTAAGTTATTACACAATCAGCACATTTTTTATTTTTAAGGTATTTAAAAGTATTTTTAAACTTGGCCAATAATGTAATAACTTATTCCATCATGTTAAAAAACACCGTCTTATATTATTAACCTTTAATTTTGGATATTTTTCTCTGTAAATTTGTGTTTGAATTCCTTTTATAAGGTTAACGTAAATATTAGAGAACAGTTTTTTAACATTGGAAACCATCACCAGTGGTAAAGGCTCGTGCTGCGTTCACTGTCTTCTGAGATTATGATTTTTGGTTGAAAAATTAAATTTCCCGCAGAATTTGGTTATTTTTTTGTGAATTAGGATATTTTGATTTCAGATACCATAATATTGGTAGCATAAGAAGCTTGAAATTGTTACATGTAGTCATCAGTATTAATGTGAAAGCGTCAATCCGTCGAACAATGATTATTCCCACAGGACAAGAACGCAACACTGAGTAAAGCAAAAAAATAAAAATAAAAAATTGGAAAGAAAATATTTAGATAATTTTTTTTTTGGAAAGTCATTTATAGTTGATTTAGTTGCTGCTTCATTTTTCCTTCTTCTTCATGTTATAAACAGGAGCACAGGTGCATTATGGATAGTGTAGTTTAACCGGAGCCTGTCTGTCTGTCTGGACTGTCTGTCTGTCTGTCTGTTGTGTGTGTAGACTCTATGAGATGGCCTTGGCCTCAGGTAAGAAGGCGTCCCAATATTTTATCAGCTGTTGGAGAAAAAAATAAAATTCAGTTTTTTATTATAGTGCCACAAATGCATCACATTTTTGTCTGAATGTAGAGTTTATATTGTTGAAGTGTATATTTTTATATTATCAGCTATCATAAACAAAAATGCAAAATTGATTTTACGTAAAAAACGGATAATCTTTGTAGAATTATACGTTTTTTAGATTTTCCATACATTTCTATTCAATTATTAGGTCCAATTATAGATATTAAACAGTATCTTGACTATAGCAACAGAGTAGTTTATTCAAATCTAGTTGATAATAGATATAAATACTATATTAATAGCAATAAGTATATTTTAGCTTTTACCTGCTGTTGATTCTGAACCAGCGACTCCAGGTATTTTATAATGATGGTTTTAAAGTCCTTCACTCGCTCTTTCTGTTGAAAAAAAATACAAATAAATGTTGAAAAACAAACATATTTTCAATTCTTAAACAAAACAGAGAACTTCAGAATTACCTAGCATCAGTAAATTCACCAAATATATTGAAATAACTTGTTAATTTCGCTCTCTATCTCTCTATCTATCTCTCTATCTCTCTATCTCTCTATCTCTCTATCTATCTATCTATCTATCTATCTATCTATCTATCTATCTATCTATCTATCTATCTATCTATCTATCTATCCATTCAAGGTGGAGTCGATGATTCTGGAGAACGCTTGTTGTCAAAATCACTTTGTAAAAATCAGTGAATATCTCCTCACTATCCACTACCTGTCTGTACTGTGTGTACGCTGAAAAAAAAACAGTGTTAATACACAGCCTAGGCTCTGTTAATTGGTATGTAAACAAAGGGGGCCTACCATAGCTAGCAACATATACAGAGTCTAGGCTGTGTATTAACACTGGATTTTTTTTCAGATCACACAGTACATGAGGAGATATTCGGAACATAGCGGAACATGAGGAGATATTCACTGATTTTGACAAAAAAATATAAATTTGACAACAATCTTTCCACCAGAATCACTGCCTCCACCTTTAACTAAGCGTAGTTAATGCTTAACCAAACACACACACACACACACACACACACACACACACACACACACACACACACACACACACACACACACACACACACACACACACACACACACACACACACACACACACACACACACACACACACACACACACACACACACACACACACACACACACACACACACACACACACACACACACACACACACACACACACACACACACACACACACACACAAACTCACCTCAAACCTGCTGACTTCTTTGCGGATTGTTTTGGAGATTTGTTCGAACTCTCTCTCTCCCTGCTGCACCTTCCCTTCAAGCTGAAACACACACATTGGTATAAAATAACAATTATTATTATAATTTGTCTTTAAATTTGGACTTTTCTTCCCCATTTCG
>NC_137231.1:34278490-34280990 GCF_949987685.1 Ammodytes marinus
AGATCTAAAATTAGGATGAATATAATGAAGCTTCTGTTATCCCAGTTCACAGCCTTAATTTGTCTTCCCGGGAACACACACAGGTTACGGACAGGTATATTGGGAGATATTCACCTTTAATAGGTACCAATTTTATTATTTTTTTTTTAACTTTTATTTTAGTGGTTTTATAGTTTTATACATATGAAAAAATAAAAATGAATAAGTAAACACATACAATCCACACACAACACTCTCCCTTCCCCCTCCCCCCTCCCCCTCCCCTCTCCCCCCTCCCCCCCTCACATAAACAGACAAGGAATACAGAAAAAAAAGTGAAATAAATAACTAAGACAAAATTATTAAGAAAATAAGCTATAAATACACAAGAAACAAAACAAAGCTAAAACAAAAACTAAACTGGGGCAAACCTCACACCTTTAATACGTCCCAATTGTTGAAATGAAACCTACACCCATGTCTCTAGCTATTCTCTTTGTGCCTCTGATTGTAATGTGTCCCACGTTTCACCTCCAATCAGATTATTAAATGCAATTTGCTTTTTATATCCGCCAAACAACTTTAACAACAAAAAAAAACGACACTTGAAACCCAAAAGGTGTCACTCTGAAAATGCCCGGAGACACACACACACACGCACACACGCACATACACACACACACACACACACACACACACAGCACACACACACACAGTCACCCCTTCACACACACACACACAGTCACCCACACACACACATCCCAACACACAGTCACCCCCACACACACACATCCCAACACACCCCCACAAACACACACACACATAAACACACACACACACACACTCACCCCCACACACACACACACATACACCCCCTCCCTAACACACACACACACACACACACACACACACACACAGTCCCCCCCCCCCACACACACACACCCCTGTACGTCCAGTTTAAAATAGCCTCATTTTTCTTCATTTTGGGGGAACTTTACTTTTTTCCCTTTTTTAGTGTTTTCGTCTCACAATGTTAACAAGTCCAATCCAGCCAATCTCATTTAACATTAGCAACAGCAGTATAGCAGGCGCCATGGGGACTCAGGGCTAAGGGTCCCACACACACACACACACACACACACACACACACACACACACACACACACACACACACAGAAATACAAACACACACAAACACACAGAAAGGCACGCACAGAAAGAGAGAGAGACACACACACACACACACAAATACACGCACACATACACACACATACAGAAATACATACACAGAAAGACACACACACACACACACACACACACACACACACACACACACACACACACACACACACACACACACACACACACACACACACACACACACACACACACTCCCACCCCTTAAATGTGACTTCAAATCTGACTATTTCAGTTTCAAATTCTTAATTTTAACTTTAAAAAAACATATGATTTTGGATTGCTTTCCCTTAGCTCCCCTTTGATTAAGAAGGATGTGTCGGCCAGTACGCACACACACACACACACACACACACACACACACACACACACACACACACACAACCCCCCCCCCCCCCCCCCCTACACACACACACACTGGTTGTGTTTCATTAATAGGCAACACGGACCCACACACTCGCTCGGACCTGCGAGTGATTCATCCGTTAAGTCTGTGACACGAGGCCATTTATCCTGCTGTCAGAGAACGCTAGAACCATTCCACACAAAACCAGATGGTAAGAGAGGATTTAACAATAAAATGAGGAAATGTGTGTGTGTGTGTGTGTGTGTGTGTGTGTGTGTGTGTGTGTGTGTGTGTGTGTGTGTGTGTGTGTGTGTGTGTGTGTGTGTGTGTGTGTGTGTGTGTGTGTGTGTGAAATGCCTTGGGCTCTTAAACCCTGAGGCAGTTTTTACAGGCGTAAGGTTGTTGGTTTGACCTTGTCGGGACTTTTTGCCTTTTTTTAGGTGTTTGTGTGTTTTTTGTTTTTCTTGTTTTACAAGGCTAGCACTGGTCAATTTTCAGATTTGTTTTGTCTATGTATCTTCCATAACATGTCTTCTTTCACACTAGTATAAATCAAAAGGTCCAACATGTACATTCAGGTGTTTATTTGACTAAACCTTGTCTGTTTGCGTCTGTATATTTCTCCTAAACAACCATCTTTAACGGACATTATCTCAACTTTTTTTTCAATACTCTGAAGCAAAAATCTCAACTTCTAAAGCACTTACATCAACTAAACTTTCTATAATAATTCCCAGCATTATTCTGAAGGTTATTACAGAAGGATTTGTTTATATGTTGTTCATTGTCTGATTTATGAGACATTTTCTTCTTAAAAACATGATTAAAAAGAATGCATTTTTAAAAATATCTGTGTATGTGTGGGTATGGTCTGAAGCTAATCAGTGTGAAATGGTTTTATTTTAGGCTTCATAAATCACTTATCAACGCTGTTTAATCAACGCATTAAAGTGGACAGAATCTATGTGTCCATACATC
>NC_137231.1:34295990-34320990 GCF_949987685.1 Ammodytes marinus
GGGCTCATTTAGCTGTGTCTTTATAAGGCCAAATGTGTTGCCAATTTATTTATTTATCAGCTAAACCTTTGTCTATTTTTGCTGGAAAATCACTTACAAATGTTTCCTTTCCTCCTTTTTTTCTTCACTTGGTCGAAATAAACAATATATATATATATTTTTTTTAAATATAGTCTGTCATGGGTTGCTGTTCTAAAGTGCAGTCGCTTATTTTGTCTATGATAAAATAAAATTGCTCCCGATGGTTCAGAGAGCGCCTTGCATGGCAGCTACTGCCATCGGTGTATGAGTGTGTGTATGAATGGGTGAATGTGGTAAGATATGTAAAGCGCTTTGGGGCTGAGTAAATCGGCTAGAAAAGCGCTATATAAGTCAAGTCCATTTACCATTTACCATAAAGGAAGTTTAAAGTATTTATAATAAAATAGGCCTTATGTAGTGGATGCAGTAAAAATATATTATGAATATTATTGTAGAGATGAACAAGATTAACTTTAGTATAGGTTATGTGATGTGTATAACATTAGCTATTTGCAATGTTGGGGGATAGATAGATAGATAGATAGATAGATAGATAGATAGATAGATAGATAGATAGATAGATAGATAGATAGATAGATAGATAGATAGATAGATAGGCTATAACAGGTTAATAGATAGATAGATAGATAGATAGATAGATAGATAGATAGATAGATAGATAGATAGATAGATAGATAGATAGATAGATAGATAGATAGATAGATAGATAGATAGATAGATAGATAGGCTATAACAGGGAGATAGATAGATAGATAGATAGATAGATAGATAGATAGATAGATAGATAGATAGATAGATAGATAGATAGATAGATAGATAGATAGATAGATAGACAGACAGGATGTTGCTGCTTCTTTTTAGTCTAGTTTTTTATAGGCCTATTTGCTTGTTTCTGTAGCAAGATCTGGCAACACTGTCTGCTTGAAGGCCACCGTTACTCCCCAAAAAAACGCGATTAATAATCACCAGTTTTCTGCTAAATGATGACGTATAAAACAAAATTAAAAAACCCTGACGTCACTGAGAATATAACAGTTTTAAATGACATTGTGTGACGCTCAGTTTAGTTTGCACGAGCTGTCAGTTTGGCAGGAAAGCATCACGCCCTGGGCCTGCCTTGCTCTCATCCATACACTCACTGACTGTATAATAATGTCCTTACCTCCAGAGTATTTGCCGGCTCCATAAAGAGATCCTCCCCGTCCTCCAGCTCCTGAAAGTCGGATAGATCAGGCGGAGGGTCCCGGTGGGCTGTGACTGTGGATGATGTACTAGTGTCCGCCATTATTATTACAGCGTTGTTGTTTGTGAATGGTGGTGGTGTGTTGATAGCTAAGAGGGCAGCTAACGGACACACACACACACACTCACACACACATAGACACACGCATACACACACACTCTATTTCATACACACACACACACTCTGACAGGAGGTTTTTCCCACCGCTGTCATGTGACTAGCCGGATGGGAATAAAGATAGGTGAAAAAGAAAAGATAGGACGTCTCACTCTGAAATTTTCCCTGATTCTAGTGTCACGTTACAGAAAATGTATGCATTTACTGTACAGTGGTCCTCCTTGCAGATCCTTAAAGGTGCACTATGTAACGTCTAAAGTATATTCTCATAACTGAATAAAGAAAAACTTTGCTCACAGGAAAATGTGATCCCTGAAACACTGTTTGAAGTTAGAAAGCTTCCTGAAAAGTTACTGTTTCACTGTTGTTGTTGTTGTTGTTGTTGTTGTTGTTGTTGTTGTTGTTGTTTACAGCAGAAGGGCCCAAAGTTTGGTTTACAAACATATTCTAGTCTTAACGTTTAGTTCCAGGTTCCTTAAATTAATTTAGTTTTGATTTATGGTGATATAATTATTCAATACTAAGAAATACATGTAGAGAAAATATGTTTTGTAGACTAACTGCAGGCTTTGTGAATGTAAACAAAACCCCCCCTCCTCTGAAACTGCACAGTGACCCTTTAAAAAGTAATGTTTTTGTCTGTTGTTCAATAAAGTTTTCTTGGAAGAAAAACAATAAAAAAATCTCAATAGACGATCTTTGATGCTAAACGACACGCTATCATTTCCGGTGAAGTTAGCGAATCATTTATCGACAACAGCTGCAGCTAAATCCAAACAGTAGTAACTTTAGGTCCATATCCCTGCGTTTATATCCTTCCTTAACGTATTCGGAATTTAAAACCACCATAACCATCAAGATATCAACATCTTTGTAGTTTCATGGTTGTGGCTCTGGAGGTAGCATGGAAGCTAGCGGGGTAACTGCGAGTCTGAGGCCGAAGGAAGTGCTCGAATCTCGGCATGAATTCACGGAAGAGGACCTGGAGCTCGCCTTGGCAAACATGGCGTGTGTAGGTAGGTAACATGAGGACATTTCTTGGACTAATAATTCTGAAAGTCTGTTTTTTTTTTTATTAGAATAATTTGAATTAGCTTGTTGTTTTTAAGCGGGTAAATAGGAGTGACGTATACCTAACAGGAAGTCAGTGAAATGTTTATTTTCATTAATTTTTATATTAAAAAAAAAAACTTATTTCAACTGTTTTTTTATGAAGGATCTTACGTGAAACAATTAAACATATTTAAAAAATAATCTTTGAATTAATATGCTCCAAAATTAAAATGTATATGAATGTAGGTAATAATGATTTTTTATTTCCTTTTTTGTTTTAGTGGAGGTCCAAAATTTGACCAAATTAAAAAATATAAAGCCTTGATGTGGCCAGACAAGGATGGCGGCAGTGTGTGTGTGTGTGTGTGTGTGTGTGTTTGTGTGTGTGTGTGTGTGGGGGAGGGGGGGGAGGGCTAAGGGAGGGGCGGAGGCGGTTGATGTGTCGTAGGTGCGAGCAGGCAGTATGGGTTGATGTTATTGATGTGGGGTTGGAAGGATAGTGTGGTGTCGAGGATAACACCCAGACTCTTAATGTGTGTGTGTGTGTGTGTGTGTGTGTGTGTGTGTGTGTGTGTGTCTGTCTGTCTGTCTGTCTGTCTGTCTGTCTGTCTGTCTGTCTGTCTGTCTGTCTGTCTGTCTGTCTGTCTGTCTGTCTGTCTGTCTGTCTGTCTGTCTGTCTGTCTGTAATGTTATTGATGTGGGGTTGAAAGGATAGTGTGGTGTTGAGGATGACACCCGGACTCTTAACCTGGAGGGGGGTGTGTGTGTGTGTGTGTGTGAGTGGGGGGGGAGGGGAGAGAGAGACAGTGGAGTCATCAATGGTGAGAGAAACAAGCTATCAGGTTTGAATAATGTGGATTTGGTGCCAATGAGGAGAACCTCTGTTTTGCTACTATTTACAGAATCAGCGTTCTATCATTATACAATCGCTATTAAAATATAATGAATGAGGTTTTTCTTTCCTCAGTCTTCCCTTGGCCCAGCTGTCCTGTTAATCCTAACCCTTACATATTTACAGAAGTGATGTCACATCTGTACAATGTAGGGTTAGACAGTGAGACCATAAAACACTCTTTCTGCCTTTTCTCAGGCTAGGATGAACCGCTTTCCAAAAAAAAAAAAAAAAAGCACATTTATACTACATAGGATCTCAGAGTTCAATACACCTTCATATTCCCACCGGTGAAGTGGGGATTTTTAACCTATTTTAACCGCTGTATTTCCCCCCCCATAGACTTGATATTTAAATTCCAAGCCACTCAGACAGACAGCACCACTCAGGACTTTGGCGTGAACACAGACGCGGACTGGGAGAGCCAGGTGGCGGCCATGTTTGAGTACAGCGTCACTCTGTCGGATAAATACGAGAAACTGATGCTGAAGCAAAGTGACGAAGAAGCCGCGACGGAACTACACAAGATAAACCTGCAGAAGAAGAAGGAGGAGGCCACCAGACAGCACCTGGTAGGAGTCACACAAACGCTTTTAAATACACACACATTCGCACACACACACACACACACACACACACACACACACACACACACATACTGTATACACACACATATACTGTATACACACACATGTACGCACATACACACACACACACACAGACAGACACACAAACACACATATACTGTATACACACACACACACACATATACTGTATACACACACATGTACGCACATACACACACACACTGTATACACACACACACACACACACATACACTGTATACACACACACACACACATATACTGTATACACACACACTCGCGCACACACACACACACACACACACGCTTTTAAACACACACACACACACACACAGACAGACAGATATACTGTATATACACAAGTAGACAGACACACACACACACACACACACACAGAGATGCTGTGCCTACAGAGAGTGTCTCATTTGTAATGTGTTAATGCTGCCATAGTGCATTCGGAGGGAGTAACGTCTAGGGGCGCACTCACACTAGGCAAGTTTGCCTGTTCCGTATTCCAGCATGTTTTGCTCCGAAAAAAATTGAGAAATCTCAGGGAGAGTTGACAGAGTAAGGGATCCCTCTCCCAGGACGGACATACTGCAATAGATGTCATAAGTAGAGAAAAATCACAAAGGAATTCAATCATTGACCAGGGGCCTCATTTATAAAGCTTTCTACGCACAAAAACCTTGCGTAGACGGCAGAAATGTGCGGTCAAATGTGCGGTGGCAAAACGGTGGTATTTATAAAAGAATTCTTTGCGTAGAAGTGTGCGTATTCCCACGCAAACTTTTGACCATGCGTAGAGCTCACGCAAGGTTTTGCTGACTCGGGGAATCAGCGACACTCAATGGCAACACCACGAAATAAAGCTCTGTCATCGGAAAAACACACATATCCTTGGCACCCAATATATTTCATCAATTATGTGCGTACCTATTGTTGAGAATATAGGCTACTGTTGTCTATGGCATGCAGTAATGATGTAGGTTGATTTACTTATCAAGTAGGTCTATACATATTTTGATTATATTTTGAAATTGAATCTTATAGTTCTACTCTATAATAATATCATATACGTCGGGAGGTGTGTCCCTGAGTGGCCAGCGGGAGAGCAAATAGTATTATATTTTAGGCTGTGTGTAAAAAGTAGTTTTGTACAAAGTTAAGGCCAACCATATTAATTAAAACTATATATTTCGTTAGATAAAATCATGTTATGAATTTAGCAAATTATTTTATGCATCTCTTTCCCATAACAACTAACCCTGGAAGTTTAAACTAGCCTATAATCTGACGTTGTTGGAAATGTGTTGATCTATGGAAGGGAAACAATGCTTTGGAATATACTATAGGCTAATGCATTATTTCACTTCTCACAACACATTTTATATAGGCCTGTCCTACAGTTTCGCTAATACGTGATATTTCATACAGTACAAAGTTGGGCAAAACATCTTAACAAAGACTATAACGACTGTGCCAATCATGATATGTGATCAGCGCGCGCGTGTGTGTTTGTGTTTTTGAGGCAGTTACAGAGACGCATGGCACGGGCTTTCTTCCTTCCCAGTCGCTTTCTTTGTGGCCGGTTACCTCCCTTTTTTCCTCATGTCAGTCAAAATGCTGTGCTTATTAAGTGCGTCATCATATTCAGGAGCTATTTAGCATTCGCCATGTATGGTAGATTGTGGGATGAAACTGGGAGGTGTAGTGGGATGACACCGGGTGGAGATCGTCCGCGCACAAATCACCGCAGGTGGGTAATTATAAAGGGAAGATTGCGTGCAACTGTGCGCAGCACAGTTTTATAAATCTCAACTTTTTTTTTGCGCAGCACATTCTTGGTTTTGTGCGAACGCAATGTTTTGGGAAGGTTTCTACGCACACCGTTATAAATGAGGCCCCAGATGTTTACATGGTAATACTAAAGAGAAGTGTGAATAGTGAATAGTGTGGATGCAGGAGGACTTAAGGTGCTGAACCATAAAAGCCCAACCCAGACGTGGCACCCTGCTGTGTTTACCTGATCACATCTCTGTGACACAAGCTTCAAAGCTGTCTTTGAAGGAAGAGCTCCTATTGGCTGGTTTGAATGCAAATGCTGCTTCCTGATAAGACAACAAACCCTTCTGATTGGATGAGGATGCATTTAGAGCGTTTTAATACAGGATGCAATACGCTCATCTTGGCCATTCCATCTCAGCTTCCAACCGTGTCAGGAGGAGGTTCCAAAATGCTTAAACCTGAGGGCTAAGGAGAAAGCAACCCCAACCTCCAGTCTTTATACTCGCTTGGACGAATTCACGGACTGCTTGAAACATTTTCTTCTGTTTTCCTGGATTTCGAGAGAGTTTTTGTATACAGAAACCTTCTTCACCAGAGCTGAAGCAAACCTCAGCCTCTCTCATCAAAACAGGACCCCCACACACATGCGCAAAGACGTCGGATTAATTTTTCAAGACACAGCCTGCACTGCCCGTTCCACAGACCGGATCTAGCCAGCTGACCCGCCAATAGTGTTTCACGTACTCTCTCTCTCTCTCTCACTCACTCACTCACTCACTCACTCACTCACTCACTCACTCACTCACTCACTCACTCACTCACTCACTCACTCACTCACTCACTCACTCTCACACACACACACACACACACACACACACACACACACACACACACACACACACACACACACACACACACACACACACACACACACACACACATTTAAAACAAACTAACTTTCTGTCTGTGTGTGTTTCTTCAGGCCCTCCTGGAGAAACTCGAGTCTCTGCGCGTGAAGCTGCAGCTGAACAACTCCAAAGCCACGAAGAAGAACTTCCTCTCCAAGAAACAGGAAATGACATCAGAGAAGACCAGAGCCGAGGACGAGAGGAACAGGTAAACATTGGTTGCGTTCCAAATCTCATACTCTTTTCTTTTCTCTATTCTACATACTACATCTGACCATAAAAATAATCTAGTTAGGATGCAGTAGGCATACTATTGGGACATACTTTTACTCTCTTATTTCATCATAACATTGCGCCTTGATCTTGCCTCTTGCTTTTATATCCGTCGCATCCCCGTTTGTTTTCATATGGAGGCTTCGTCGATGTGACGTCACTTCACGTGCACACTGGATTGTGGGTCAGAATCGCCCAAATAGGATGCAGTTTTCCACACTAACAACCTTGGCCGCATGAAGTAGGACATCCGGGTACTTCTAACCATCCTAAATCTGGCCACAAGAATCAGGACATCCTAAATAGTATATAGTAGAAAGTATGCGATTCGGAACACAACCATTCTTTCTATATACAATGGCTGTTTGAAAAGCCCTACTAACGTCCTCCCTCATACATACTCAACATGTATATACTACATACTAAAAGCCCTACTAACGTCCTCCCTCCTACATACTCAACATGTATATACTACATACTAAAAGCCCTACTAACGTCCTCCCTCCTAAATACTCACCATGTACATACTATATACTAAAAGCCCTACTAACGTCCTCCCTCCTACATACTCAACATGTGCATACTATATACTAAAAGCCCTACTAATTTCCTCCCTCCTACATACTCAACATGTAAATACTACATACTAAAACCCCTACTAACGTCACACAACATGTATTTACTACATACTGTCTACTTAACCATCCATTGTGTATGCGATGTTAGTCGGACCGTTTACACTGAAGTATACAGAAGCAAGGTTCAAGGTTTTTATTAAATGTCCCAAAAGGGCAAATTGTTTACAACAGGATATCAAACACACGACAACGACATCAATGGGCACACAACACCATTATGTGCACAATAATATGTACACAAGCCTGAGGAGGACAAGAAAGTGCATACAAAATAAAGTGCCTGGATATAAAAACTAAAATAAAAATAAAAACAAAATAAAAATAAAAACAATTAAAAAATAAAAACAAATTAAAAACAAATAAAAACAAAGACATCTGCAACAAAATAAAAATCAAGTCAACATCAACATCATCATCAATCACCTGCTGCTGGCCGAATTGATTGCACGGATGGATGAAGGGACGAAGGAGTATTTGTATCCATTGTTGGCTATCCTAGGGACACACAGACGAAGGCCTGATGACGAAAGTAAAGAATTTAAAAGCAACCTTCCATGCCGTTTGAAAAGACGCAATGTGTTCTTCCCACCGGTGAAGGAGGTCTCTAAATACAGTGCATAGTGGTCAGAGGTAGTCAGACAGCCCATAGTCCATATAAGGTGCTGTAAGCGGAATGGTTCTTTTAGCTAACTTCCTGTCAGTTACTGCAGTTAGCAGTCCCCTCGCTCGTACCTACGTCACCACATTAATGCACTGCGGTCTTCAAGCAGCGAGTTATCTAGCATCATCTCAGATCCATAATTGTGATAAAACATGATAAAAACCATCAAAACAGACATTGGGAAGGATTTTTACCTGCTCCGCCATTGTAGGTGCATACACATTCACCCGTCTGTTGCTCTGGCGTGCACCGGCAGTGAGACCATGGAGTGTATATAGTATGTATGAGTGAGACGGGTGTCGGTTTGTAGCGTTCTCTCTTCTGATTGGATAAAATTTTCGGGATACTGAGAGTTCGGCTTTATGAAATGCGCACATTATGTAAGTGATCACTGTATGAATAAAGAGCGATTTAACACTTATATTAACATAAATAAACCGCTTACTTCACCTTTAACAGAATGAAGTCAATAATGCACAAGAAAATAGTTGTATTTTTAGGCTGTGTTATTTTATAGAATAAATATCTTCAGAGTATTTTTATCCTGCATTAAAATGAGGAACTTGGATCATCTTGTGAAGTTGTTCTTGAGTAATATGTTCCATAACTAAGGAAATGCTTAATCTGTTGGTAAATCGATGCCACGTTATCTTGCTGCAGAGACGAACAGACTCTGCATTAAGACTGCATGCAGCTCTCACACTTGGTTTATAGGTTACCAGTAATATATTTAAATACAATATGTTTTTCTAGAAAACTTGAAATCTTTGTCTTTAAAAACCCAAACTCTTTTTCAAACTCTCCTCTCTCCAGGCTAAGGATGTGTTAAAGGGGCAGTGTGTAATATGACATCATCAAGTAAGTTCTAGAAAGTTCTAGAATGCAACACTCCCTGGGTAACCTCTCCCCTTTTGAATAACAACAGAAGCTACAGTGGCCTTCAAGGACAAGAACAATTCTAAATTCTAAACAATGCACCTGATGACATTCCAACCAACATGGATTCCTCCATAAGACTTGCCTGCTCAATGTAGAAAATGCAATATTAATATTTGTAATTCTTCGCTCAGGAGGATAATTCAGATTATTGGCAGAGGTGATTTTACACCAATGAGGACATATTTATGAATGAGGATATTGATTTTAGCCAATAAAATACTTAAAATGTTACACAGTGTCCCTTTAACGTTCAAATTGTGATTTATTTTATTTTTTTATTACAACAAAAAACCTTAAAATACAATAAACAATAATATATATAATTTTTCAAACTAGCATCCTTAATCACGTGACAATGTATCCATTTTGTATTTAAAAACAAATTCACCTCCTCATCCGTACAGACAGGAGAATGATCTTGTAAAATGTTAGAAAATAGTGAAAAATGCCCCCAAAAAATCTTAAAAACACCTGATATTTCTGATATTTTGTCCTAAAACCCATTGAAACTCACCTCCTTGTTCATTTTAATGTCTCCATATCTCCCCAGACTAGCCAAGGAGCTTGAGGACAGCGAGGGGAAGCTATTTGCACCATCCTCAGAAAGGCCTTTTGTGTAAATAGAAATAGTGTTAGATTTCAGCTCATGCATGAAACATTGGAGAAAAAAGCCAAATAGTGTTGCATTCATATTTTTGTTCAGGGTGCCGTTTAACTACAACCTATTTGAATCAAATATATAGTTTAGTTTGTAGAAAGTTTTGAAAAATAGCGAAACATTTTACTTTTCTTTCCAAATAGCAGCCTCTACCACGTGAAAATCTGTCAATGTTGTCCCTAAAAAAATGCTAAAATACTTGAGATTTCTGCCATTTTTTTCTTTCAAAACCCTTTCGAACTCTCCCCTCTGTCCCCCAGACTAGCCAAGGAGCTTGAGGACAGCGAGCGGAAGCTGTCGTCTTTGTCCTCGGAGCACAGCGAGGAGCAGCGGAGATGGACGGAGGAGCTGGAGGAACTGCGGTCAGAGATGGAGCGCGTTCGCCGGGACGCGCAGGAGAAAGAACTGATCGCTCTGAAGGACGAGATCTCTGCTGTGGAGAGACAGAGAGACACAGCCATGGGACATATACAGGCCTGGCTCGGAGAGGTGTGTGTGTGTGTGTGTGTGTGTGTCTGGCTGTGGCTGTGTGTGTGTGTGTGTGTGTGTGTGTCTGTCTGTCTGTCTAGCTGTCTATGTGTCTAGCTGTCTATGTGTCTATCTATCTGTCTATCTGTCTATCTGTCTATCTGTCTGTCTGTTTATCTGTCTATCTATCTGTCTGTCTGTCTGTCTGTCTGTCTGTCTGTCTGTCTGTCTGTCTGTCTGTCTGTCTGTCTGTCTGTCTGTCTGTCTGTCTGTCTGTCTAGGTGTCTGTCTGTCAATTATTATGATTCCATATAAAAGAGGTGCATTCAGGGATTCTAGAGAAAATCAGTCAAAATCAGTGAATATCTCCTCATGATACGCTAGCTGTCTGTACTGTTTGAAATATGGTGTTTTAATACGCAGCCTAGACTCTGTAAACTGGTATGTATACAAAGTGGGCCCGCCATATCTAGCATCATGCCCGTTTACAGAGCCTAAGCTGTGTATTAACACTAGATTTTTTTTCATCGGAATATTTTCACTGATTTTGACAACAAGCGATCTCTATTCAAAACACACTAACTCACTCACTCACACTCACTCACTCACTCACGCACACACACACACACACACACACACACACACACACACACACCCCCCCCCCCCCCACACACACACACATGACCCCCCTTCTGATCCATCCCTTCTATCCTAGGTTGGGGTGTATTTGAACACACTGCGCGTAGAGTTCCCTCAGCAGTTTCCTCAGGAGAGGGTGAAGTGGGAGAAGCAGGAGGAGGCCGTTATAAGGAGCAAGGCAGAACTAGAGAGACGCTACCAGGTACAGGGTTCATTTATCATTTGATTTAAATATTTTATTTCTATTCTGCTTTTCTCATGTCTAATCTATACTTGATATATTTTAATCTTGATGTACTTATTGCCCCCTGTAAAGCACTTTGAATGGCCTTTTGTCTGAATTGTGCTATAGAAATGAACTTGCCTTGCCTTGCCTAGGAGTGTAACAAATACATGTATTCGTACTAAACCGCAATAATTAATTATGCCGTAAATAGCTTCAAGATTAAGTAAATATGCCAAATGTACTGCAGGCTTGTTTTAATTGCGGTGCGGAACTTGCACTTTTATTTGAGAAGTATTTTATTTATTGGAGACCTTGGTTGTTTGCAGCAGTATTTTCTTTTCTATTCTGAAAAATACCTATAGGCCCAATGCTGAACACGTTTTTTTTTTTTTTTTTTTTTTACATTTTTCCTCTTAACTGAGAACCGTACCGTACAGAACCGAACCGTGACTTTTGTTACACCCCTACTTTCAGGACGTCCTGCAACAGCTGCAGCAGGGCCGAGAGCTAGAGAGTCTGCCCACTATCAACATGCCCGCACTGCCTCAAGTCCCTATGGTAAGAACCGGTGTCTGTCTGTCTGTCTGTCTGTCTGTCTGTCTGTCTGTCTGTCTGTCTGTCTGTCTGTCTGTCTGTCTGTCTGTCTGTCTGTCTGTCTGTCTGTCTGCGTGCCTGTCTGTCTGTCAACATAGAATATAGAATATATCTTTATTGTCATTGTCACAGGTACAACGAAATTAAGTGCAGTCCTTGTAATAAATAAATAAATTAAAACTAAATTAAAAAACCATAAAATAGTCACTATCAACTATAGGCATTAAAAAAAGGAACACATAAGACACATAGGACATAAGACACACCCAAACAACATCCACATTCATAAATGTGCTTTACACAACAGTGTCACACTATGCCTTCGTTTTAGTTTTAGCAGCATTAAGTGAAGTTATGGCTGTCGGGTAAAAACTGTTAAGAAGTCTGTTTGTTCTGGTGTTCATGGACCGGTATCTCCTGCCTGATGGCAGTAGTTGAAACAGTTTGTGACCGGGGTGTGATGAGTCCTGCAGGATGGAGTGTGTCTTTTTGAGGCAGCGGGAGCTGTGCAGTTCTTCCAGGGAGGGAAGAGGGCAGCCGGTGATTTTTTGTGCTGCCTTTACAACCCCCTGGAGCCTTTTCCTCTGTGCCACTGTGCAGCTTTTGTACCAGACACACAAACAGTAAGTGAGGATGCTCTCTATTGAGCAGCGGTAGAAGGACACCAGAAGCTTTTTGGGGATGTTGTTCTTCCTGAGAACTCTCAGGAAGTAGAGTCTCTGCTGGGCCTTCTTCACTAGGGCAGTGGTGTTGACGCCCCAGGTCAGGTCCTCCATGATGTTCGCTCCCAGGAAGCGGAAGTCAGAGACCCTCTCCACACAGACCCCGCCTATCAGCAGCGGCTGGATGGCCGTCTTCTTCCTCCTATAGTCCACAACCAGCTCCTTGGTCTTCGTAGTGTTGAGGAGCAAGTTGTTGGCACTGCACCACCCCACCAAACGCTCCACCTCGTCTCTGTAGTGGGTCTCATCCCCCCTTGAGATGAGCCCCACTACTGTGGTGTCGTCTGCAAATTTGACGAAGGTGTTGCTGTGGTGGGCGGGAGTGCAGTCGTGGGTGTAGAGGGTATAGAGCAGAGGACTCAGCACGCAGCCCTGCGGGGAGCCAGTGCTGAGGCTGAGGGCAGTGGAGGTGTGGGGGCCCACTCTTACCCTCTGAGTGCGGTCTGTTAAAAAGTCCTTAATCCAAAGGCAGGTGGAGTGTGGTATTCCAATGTCTGCCAGTTTGAGCACCAGTCTGTGTGGGAGGATGGTATTAAAAGCAGAGCTAAAATCCATGAAGAGCAGCCGAGCATAGCTCCCCGCCTGCTCCAGGTGGGACAATGCAGCATGTAGGGCTGTGGCCACGGCGTCCTCAGTGGACCTATTAGCCCTGTAGGCAAACTGGTGTGGATCAAAGGTGGGGGGGATGAATGACATGATGTGACTACGAACCAGTTTTTCAAAGCACTTCATCACCACCGGGGTGAGTGCTACTGGCCGGTAGTCATTGAGGGTGGTGATATTTGTTTTTTTGGGCAGGGGGACTATGGTGGAGGACTTCAGGCAGGATGGGACAATGGACTGGGAGAGTGACTGGTTGAAGATCTTTGTAAAGACCCCCACCAGCTGGTCCGCGCAGTCCTTCAGCACACGTCCACTGACGCCGTCGGGTCCAGCTGCCTTCCGCGGGTTGACAGCCCGCAGTACGCGTCTCACCTCATGCTCCTCTACCGTGAGGATGATGATGTTGCTGTTGGCTGCTGGATGTGGCGTTGCTGCATCTGGTGGCTTTGCCTCGAAACGGGCGAAGAAGTGGTTCAGCTCCTCCGCCAGCGAGACATCACCTTCAGCAGCCCCAGGGTTGGTTTTGTAGTTGGTAATGTGCTGGATCCCCTGCCACACCTGCCTGCTGTTGTTGCTGTCCAGGTGGTCCTCGATCCTCCTCCTGTAGTCCGACTTGGCCCTCCGGATGCCCCTCTTCAGACTGGAGCGTGCTGCGCTGTACAGAGCCCCATCACCTGATCTGAAGGCGGTGTTCCTCTCCTTCAGCAGCTGCTTGACCTCCTTAGTCATCCAGGGCTTCTGGTTGGGATAGACACGGATGTGTTTTTCCACTGTGACAATGTCTATGCAGTTCTTAATGTAACATAGAACACTGTCTGTAAACACCTCCAGGTCTGGAACTTCGAATATCTCCCAGCAGGTCCTGTCAAAGCAGTCCTGCAATTGCTCAGAGGCTCCATCGGGCCATGTTTTAACAGTCCTTTTAGTACTCAAAGCAGTTTTCCTGAGGGGGGTGTATGCAGGGACAGAAAGTAGTGACAGGTGGTCGGACTGAGCTAAGTGTGGTAGTGGCCTGACCCTATAGCCACCCTTGATGTTTGAGTACACCTTGTCCAATGTGTTAGCTCCTCTGGTCGCACATTTAACGTGCTGGTGGAATTTTGGGAGAACTGCTTTAAGGTCAGCATGATTGAAGTCCCCCGCAATGATAAACACTGCATCAGGATACCTGCTCTGCTGACTGCTAATGCTGCTATGTAAATGTCCGAGAGCTATGTTAGCGTTAGCGTCCGGTGGAATGTAAACAGCAGTGATCAAGACAGCAGTAAACTCTCTAGGCAGGTAAATGGGCCGACATTTGATAGTCACATACTCCAAGTCTGGGGAGCAGTGACGGTCTATAGCCACTGTGTGAGTGCACCAGATGTTGTTGACATACACACACAGCCCCCCTCCTCTGCTCTTACCGGAGTTACTCGTCCTGTCCTGGCGTTGTGCTGTGTAGCCTGCTAGCTGTATAGCTGAGTCCGCGATTAGTGAGTGAAGCCAAGTTTCTGTGATCAACAGGATGCAACTATCCTTGATGGTGTTGTTGGTTGCAACCTGAAGCCTCAATTCGTCCATTTTATTAGCGAGGGATCTGGCGTTGGTGAGAAAGATGCTGGGAAGCGGTGGTTTGTGGGGTTGCCGCCGTAGCCTTGCTAGCGCGCCGGCCCTGCAGCCCCGCTTCTGTTTCCTCTCCCTTCGCCGCCTTCTCCACCTGCCCGCTGGGATGATAATCCATGAAGAGCCGGGGCACCTCGCGATGTCCGGAGGAATGTTGTGTGAGTGCAGAAAGTCCGATGAGACGCTCTGCTCGCAGCAAACTCCAAGCGTTAGGAGATCCTGCCTGCTGTAGTTGTTTTCCGCACATAATGTGGACCGGATACAAAACAACATGTACACATACACACATAAAAGGTACCGACATGGAAAGCACTGAGCCGCTGCAACTACGTGCGCCGCCATCTGCAATCCGTTTTACATGCCGGCACTGCCTCAAGTCCCTATGGTAAGAACCCTGTGTGTGTGTGTGTGTGAGCCTAGAATGTAAGGGATAATATATAGGATATATTGAACGCCTGTTCAATGGCTTATAAAAAAACAAATAGCTAATCAGCCACACATGGCAGAAAATCTTTGCATTTAGGCATGTAGACATTGTCAAGAATGTTATAATTTTTTTTTTTTTTTTTTACAAACACCTGCACAAATACAACATACAAAAAACAAACGAACCGAACCAAAAAAAAAAAAAAGGCAAGTCTATCCCAAACTTCCACTTATTACGAAATGACTGTGTGTAGATTGCAAGTCTCAGTAGTCACGTTTAACGGAGGATATTCACCGCCTGACTTACGAACTTCGGGACAAGGATCAGCTGACCGCAGAGTTTGCGTCCGTAACATCTTAAGAGTCAAAGGCTGGGGCGGCTGTTGATAAGGAGGACGACACTTAACCTCATGGTCGGTGGTTCGATCCCCTGTCTCCCCGCCACATGTCCAAGTGTCCCTGGGCAAGGCACTGATCCCTCAACTGCTCCAGGGACGTGGCACCAGGGGGATAACGAAAACAACATTTCTATTATCGTGTGTGACTTTCCTTTCCTTGCGTATGTTTAATTGACAAATAATTGACCATTTCAACATTTTTTAATTTCAAAGAAAATTTCGATTGTGCAGCAGCGTTCCAGTCTTGAGGATCTGGGTGACTCAATGTGGTCCTCCTCCTCCTTCTCGGTGTCAACACAGTCAGTTTGGGACTCTGCAGCCAGCTCCGTTCCCTCTCCCCACCGACGGCTGACTTCCATTTACACGTCCCGTCTGGATACTCCTAAAGCTGAAGTAAACGGACCTATAGTCCTCTCTGAGCTGGACGCAAGGGAACCAGGCACTACCACCGCCATCGCTCCAACCACCAGCCCGCCACCGACTGAGGCCAACCAGGGAAACACGTCTACAGCGCCGGCCAAAAGCTCCACACCGAAGCCCGTCCAGCATCCATGGTGCACGGTGGAGTGTCGCGGCCGAAAAAGGAGCAGGTTGGCTGGGGAGCGAGTTCCCAGTTCACAGCCTCCTATGGAGCTCTCGAACCACTTTGACTTGCTGAAGCCGGAAGATGATGCCACCATGGTCCAGCTTGATGATGCAACCACTACATCCCCGTATCCAGTGGTAAGTGAGCGCCCGCTATCTTGTCTAGGCCCCCCCATCCCGCCCTATAGTCTGCCCCAGGGCAGCTGTGGCTACTATGGTAGTTTACCACCACCAGTATGACTGTGTGTGAATGAATGGAACCTGGAACCCTGTAAAGCGTCTTTGGGTGCCTTGAAAAGCGCTATATAAATCCAATCCATTATTATTATTATTACACCGGGGGGGGGGGGGGGGCAGCGAAACCAACATTTCGATAACCGTGTCTGACTTTCCTTGCGCATGCTTAATTGACTAATAATTGACCATTTAAAAATTTCAAAGCAAATCTCGATTGTGGCCCGTTCGGATACTCTTGAGGCAAATGAGGTAAACGGACCTATTGACTTCTCTGGGACGGACACAAGGGAACCAGGCACTACCACCACCGCTCCAACCACCACTACCCCGCCGCGGACTGATGCCAACCAGGGAAACACGTCCACAGCGCCGGCCAAAAGCTCCACACCGAAGCCACGGTGTCGCGGCCGAAAAAGGAGCACGTTGGCTGGGGAGCGAGTTCCCAGTTCACAGCCTCCTATGGAGCTCTCGAACCACTTTGATTTGCTGAAGCCGGAAGATGATGCCACGACGGTCCACCTTGATGATGCAACCACTACATCCCCGCATCCAGTGGTAAGTGAGCGCCCGCTATCTTGCCCAGAGGCCCCCATCCCCCCCCCCCCCCCCCCCCCGGTATAGGGCGGGATGGGGGGAAGCGAAACCAACATTTCGATAACTGTGTCTGACTTTCCTTGCGCATGCTTAATTGACTAATAATTGACCATTTCAAAATTTCAAAGCAAATCTCGTTTGTGGCCCGTTCGGATACTCTTGAGGCAAAGGAGGTAAACGGACCTATTGACTTCTCTGAGCTGGACACAAGGGAACCAGGCACTACCACCACCGCTCCAACCACCACTACCCCGCCGCGGACTGATGCCAACCAGGGAAACACGTCCACAGCGCCGGCCAAAAGCTCCACACCGAAGCCACGGTGTCGCGGCCGAAAAAGGAGCACGTTGGCTGGGGAGCGAGTTTCCAGTTCCCAGCCTCCTATGGAGCTCTCGAACCACTTTGACTTGCTGAAGCCGGAAGATGATGCCACCATGGTCCAGCTTGATGATGCAACCACTACATCCCCGCATCCAGTGGTAAGTGAGCGCCCGCTATCTTGCCCAGAGGCCCCCATCCCCCCCCCCCCCCCGGTATAGGGCGGGATGGGGGGAAGCGAAACCAACATTTCGATAACTGTGTCTGACTTTCCTTGCGCATGCTTAATTGACTAATAATTGACCATTTCAAAATTTCAAAGCAAATCTCGTTTGTGGCCCGTTCGGATACTCTTGAGGCAAATGAGGTAAACGGACCTATTGACTTCTCTGGGACGGACACAAGGGAACCAGGCACTACCACCATCGCTCCAACCACCACTACCCCGCCGCGGACTGATGCCAACCAGGGAAACACGTCCACAGCGCCGGCCAAAAGCTCCAGACCGAAGCCACGGTGTCGCGGCCGAAAAAGGAGCACGTTGGCTGGGGAGCGAGTTCCCAGTTCACAGCCTCCTATGGAGCTCTCGAACCACTTTGACTTGCTGAAGCCGGAAGATGATGCCACCATGGTCCAGCTTGATGATGCAACCACTACATCCCCGCATCCAGTGGTAAGTGAGCGCCCGCTATCTTGTCTAGGCCCCCCCATCCCGCCCTACAGTCTGCCCCAGGGCAGCTGTGGCTACTATGGTAGTTTACCAGCACCAGTATGACTGTGTGTGAATGAATGGAACCTGGAACCCTGTAAAGCGTCTTTGGGTGCCTTGAAAAGCGCTATATAAATCCAATCCATTATTATTATTACACCAGGGGGGGGGACAGCGAAACCAACATTTCGATAACCGTGTCTGACTTTCCTTGCGCATGCTTAATTGACTAATAATTGACCATTTCAAAATTTCAAAGCAAATCTCGATTGTGGCCCGTTCGGATACTCTTGAGGCAAAGGAGGTAAACGGACCTATTGACTTCTCTGAGCTGGACACAAGGGAACCAGGCACTACATTTGGGACTGGACAAGCTATCGGAGACAAGACAACAACAACAGAAAACTAGAAATTAATAATAATAATAATAATCCTTATTTTATCCCTCCTCTTTTCTAACCCGCTACCCTGATCATCGGTGACTCCCTAACCAGGCACATTCGGTCCTTTTTGTATATTTTAAGTTTTTTTTTGGCATTTTCAAGCTTTATTGGATAGTACAGAGTTGAAATGGGGAGACAGAGAGAGAGGGGGGGATGACCTGCAGTAAAGGTCCATGGGACGGATTCGAACCCGCGACCACTGCAACGAGGCCGGAGCTGATATGGTACACGCTCTATCCACTATGCCACTGGAGCGCCCCTCCTCCTCTTTTCTAACCCGCTACACTGATCACCGGGGACTCCCTAACCAGGAACATACGGTTATTTTTTTTCGTATTTTAAGATTATTTTGGGGCATTTTCAAGCTTTATTAGGTCCACGGGTTGGATTTGAACCCTCAACCACTGCAACGAAGGCCTGAGCCAATATGGTACACGCTCTATCCACTACACCACCGGAGAATCGACTTCCTAATTTTTTTTTTATCTCTGGACCCATTTCCCGCACTGAAACGTTCAGCAGAATCTTCCAGCTAAATGCCTGGCGTCAGCCCATCTTCATATCAAACTGAGGAACCCAGTCATGAAAAAGCATTGTTTAATAAAAGGTGGGGCTTAAAGAGACGGTCTCTAAAACGGAGGATTTCAGACAGAGGCTGAAAAGAGGAGATTCTGCAATGGCAATGTGAGAAATATTTAAAAGGTTTTCTTGGACACTACACCATGAAAACAGTTGCTAGTAACAACCAAATTAGAATTTTGAACCTGAAAAATTAGCAGAAATATGTGACCTTTAATATTTTTATTTTCTTTCCTTCCAGGCGCAGTTGAGATTCAACCAGGTGATGCAGACGATAGTGCGCCCTCACTTCATGCCCCCCCCTAACCAGAGACACTTACACCCCCCACCCCCCCACACACACGCCCCTATCCCTAACCCTAACCCACACTTCTATCAACCACAGCCAGGGCATTTCATACCTCCTCAATTTCAACACAGGCACCGATTCAACCCACCACCACCAAACCAACCTCAACCTAACATCAACCAGCATCATTACATAGCTCCCGCCCATCCGCCAACTCAACCAATGAGAGCGCCCCAAATTCCAAACCTACCAATAGGAGCCCAGCAACCTCTGCAAAACCCCATCAGAGCCCCCGTACAACCACAAAACCCTATGAATGGGTCACCAGTCAACCCAGTCAGCCCCTCTCCGCCCCCGGCCACGGCTAAACTAGATATGGTTCTGGAGAAGCTCGGTGCAAGGTTCCCACAGTGCGATCGCGCACAGCTGACGTCACTGCTGCAACAGGTTTGAATCTATTCTATTCTATTTCTATTTGGTTACGTTAATTTTTTTATTTTTATTTTTTTTTATAATAATTAAACAATTTATATTCAAGCTACATGGTTCACCAACTGATGTTGTTTTAAAATGTGCTATAGAAATAATTTTGACTTTGAGTTTATCTCCACACTAACTTTTCTTTCCTTACAACAGATTCTATTTTGTTTAATTTGATTTTACATTCTACTTTATATTTATTTGGTGCACCTTGGCTCCACGCTTTAAAGTAGCTACGAGGAACATTCAGTTTGTGTTCATTCCAGCACCCCCCTTTGGACGAAAGCGGTAGTGCTTTATTTAACTACGTTCGTGGGTGAGCGTATACCCATGACAAAGGCATTAAAGAAAAACTATATAAAAATAGCATTATTTGCTCTGATGGTCTCGGAAAATTTAGACTGTTTAAGAAATATTGAAAAAGTTCCTCGTAGCTACTTTAAGTGTGTGTGTGTGTGTGTTGCTGTAATTGTTAATCTTGAGTCTTGACTGTCCTAACAGGTGAAGAGTTCCCGCGGTACGCTAGCTGGCATGTCTATGGAGGATCTGATGGACCACGTTAACCGACTGATCCAGAACGGGAGGTCTGCCCCTGGGCCGATCAGCAGGCCGACACCCCCCGGACCCATCCAGAGACCCACACCTCCACCAGACAGAGTCAGTACACACTCAAATTACACAGCCCAGGCTCCGTAAACTGGTTATTTGAACAAAGGGGGGCCACAATAGCTAACAACATGTCAGGGTTAGCATACACACAAAATAGTTTATAGCTTTATTTAATCTAAATAAACCTTAAATAAGTAATCGTCTAATGGATTTGTCTTGCATTACAGTTTATGAGATACATATCAATGACACAATTTACCCCATGGTATTCATTCCAAAAGGCACAACTCACCCCGCAACGGGGGCAAGACAAGTTTTTTTCCAAAAGCTATATTTCTTAAACAGTTTATTTCAGATCCGAAGTTATTGTTGCCGGGGATTCACAACATCCTGAAATATATGTACATATTTGATTTGGAGACTTAAAAAATTTAACTTTTTTTTTTTTTTACTGTTTTTTAAAAGTGATTGAATTTAACCTTTAAATCTCCCTCCCTTCCCCCCCGCCCCTGCCCCTCCTTACAGAGAGCCCTGGGAGCAGTGGGACTGGGCCGTAAGCCTTGCCTTGTGTGTCAGAACATGGTTGATCTGGAGAGCAGACACCCCCTCAGCTGCTCTCACACCATCCACAAAGACTGCATCAGGATGTGGCTACAAACCTCCAAGAACAACACCTGTCCCTTCTGTGGCTAGCTAGCATCATTCTCATCGCTAATCTGGGCCTAAGAAAATATATAATTAATAATTCGATGCTTATTTGTGCCAAAGAATTTATAATTAGTACGAATGGCAATACAATTTAAGGAGCAAATTATAATTTTTTTTTATCATGTTACTGATAATTTTTCAACATGGTAACCAGTGAAATTTGTATGGAAAAAGATTAGGGCCATTTCAAGCGACTATACATTAATTAAAACAAACGTTTAGGAATATTCAATTCGATTTTCTACCAAGTCTGTTTTAGAAAATGTGGCTTGAGTACAGCTAATCTGTGCCTAAGAAAATTAACAATTAATAATTTGACTCTTATTTGTGCCAAAGAAAATTATTAATAAGGTACAAATGACAATTAAGATAATACATGAAATTTTATGTGGTGACTGGCTATACACCAGCGATAAAAACAACGCATGTCCATTCTGTGGCTAGCTGGCATCATGCTTATTTGTGCCTAAGAAAATGTATAATTAAAAGGAGCTACGAGGAACTTTAAAATATTTCTGAAACAGTCTTAATTTTTCCTCTGATCATAAATTACATGTAACAGCAAACGAGACCATCAGTGCAAAGAATGCTGTTTTTATATAGTTTTTCTTCTTGCCTTTGTCATGGGTATTCGCTCACCCAGGAACAACAGCCGGCGTGGTAAAAACACTACCGCTTTTGTCCAAAGTGGGCGCTAGAATTGACAAAAGATGAAAGTTCCTCGGAGCACCTTTTAACAATATGAAGCCAGTTCTTGCCAAAGAAAATTTAATTCATACAGTACAAACGACAATAAAGATAATTACAGAAAGGTCAAGGAGCAATATTTTTTTTTTTTATCATGTTACTCATAATTTTGAACATGGTAACAAGTGAAATTGAACGGGAGAATTTTAGGGCCAGGGGTGAAAACGATTATTATTTTTACTTTTCATTATGAAAAAAAGCTCAAATACAATCTGGTGAATGAAGTAGAAAAGTTGAGAATAAACAACAGTTCCAGACAGTGGAAAAAAATGGAAAAATCTGGTCGGATTTGAACTTCTGGAATCAATTACTTATGTGTTCTGTTATCGTTTGAAATCTGTTACCCTTTGATACTTTCTGCCAACACCTGATTTTTTTTTAATAATATATTTTTCCACAATTATTATTTTTATTTGCCTGTTTTTTTTTTCCGACAATCTTATAAATGCGTCAGTGTTTATTGTTGTGTTATCAAATGCTGCCGAATAACTATCTTATTTTGTCAGAATAAAATTGTATTAAACTGGGAAAAATAGTGAATTTTGTGAAAAGCTAACAAGCAAAAGTGAACATTTTAAGATTGTAGCAAGCTTTGTTTGTTCTGGTATTATTTGACAACTGTAACTGATAATTCTTTCAATAAAACTTAAGTTTTTTAGGATTAAAAATATATATTTTGTTTTATATATAATGTTCTGAAGACATCAGGTTGTGTCGACTTATCAGAAATTGTATTTGTCAAAATAAAATTGTGTGAATTTAAAAAATTTTGTTTTTGTTATTTATTTGTGCTCTGAGTTCCCATGACAAAGGCATTAAGAAAAACTACATAAAAATAGAATTCTTTGCACTGATGGTCTCGTTTGCTGTTGCATGTAATTTATGATCATCGGAGGAAAAATTAGACTTTCAGAAATATTTAAAAGTTCCTCGTACCTACTTTAATGATGCTAGAGTCAAAGAATGGTAAATAAGCTTTTTAAAGTTACAGTGTGTAATATTTGAGTATTTAGCTTCATCTAGTGGCGAGATTCTAGATGTCAACGCTCCCTTGCTAACCCCACTTACACACACATACACTTCGGTATTTGAATTTGAATTTGAATTTTTTTTTTTTCAGACATATCAAAAACAATACAAAACAAATGAAAAGCATAAAAATACAATAAACAAAATGTATGTTTAAAAGACTTCACAAAAATAAAAAAAATAATCTGTATTGATGTGATATGCCTGAAAAGGAGCAGGAAGAAGTATACACTTATTTAATCCTACCCCTTTTCCATAGTAAAAAATAAATAAAAATATTTATTATATTCGCTTCTTGTATTCCATATAATCTCTATACAATCTATCTACACAATTGGCGATACTATATTTGACATTTACGATCTATACATACATACAACTTAATATACTATAATGTTTTATATTTTATATATTTATGCAATGCATATATCTATATTTATATACAATCAATATATCCATATCTACATACATATCTATACAATCAGTTTATATATCCATATATATCAACCCATATGTATATATATATATATATATACATATGGGTAATATATATATATATATTATTATTTATTTATTTAAATATAATTTCCTTCTTACTTCTCACCCTCATCCCTGTACCTTTTGAAAATCATTGCTTTGAACCTTTTTTTAAACTGGATCATGTTTGGACATTGCTTTAGCTCCATGCTAATCCCTTTCCACAGTTTCACACCCCCAATTGAGATGCAATGACATTTTAAAGTCATGCGTACAGCCAGTGTCTTAAAGTTTAACTGTTCCCTCAAATTGTAACCCCCCTCTCGGTCAAAAAAAAGTTTTGGAATGTTACCTGGTAGCAGTTTGTTTCTAGCTTTGAACATGATTTGTGCAACTTGATATTCAACCAGGTCCTTGGACTTTATGATGCGGGAATGTAAAAACAGGAGGTTGGTGTGATCATAATATCCAGCTTTATTGATTATTCTTATGGCTCGTTTTTGAAGTGTGACTAGTGGTAGCAGTGAGCTTTTGTAAGTGGTCCCCCAGACCTCCACACAATAATTTAAATAAGGTAAGATCATTGAGCAGTAAAGAATATGCAATGATTTTTGATCCAATATATGCTTTGCTTTACACAGGACTAAGATGCTTTGTGACAGTTTAGATTTAACATGTTTTATGTGAGGTTTCCAGCATAGCTTGTGGTCTATTGTCACACCAAGGAATTTATTTACATACACTCTTTCAATATCAACACCGTCAATCTTAACATTTACGTAATTGTTTAAATTACAATTTCCAAACAACATGATTTTTGTTTTACTTAGATTCAATGATAATTTATTATTGTCAAACCACTTTTTTAATTTGCTAATTTCAGTTGTAATTAACTCCAGAAGCTGCTGCAAGTCCTCTCCCGTACAAAAAATATTAGTGTCATCTGCAAATAACACAAATTGTAAAATCTTTGATGTTTTGCATATATCATTAATGTAGAGAATAAAAAGAATTGGCCCTAACACTGACCCCTGGGGGACCCCACAGGCAATGTCCAAACAAGATGACATATGTTCACCCATCTTCACAAACTGTTGCCTGTTCTGTAGATAGCTCCTCAGCCAGTTTAATACAACCCCCCTGATACCATACCGTTCTAATTTATTTTATCTGTCATGATTTATGGTATCAAATGCTTTTTTGAGATCAATAAAAACACCGGCTGCATATTTCTTTTGGTCCAGGGAATTTGTTATCTTTTTAATTAGCTCAATGACTGCTAATGAAGTGGATCGGTTGGGCCTGAAGCTGAATTGGCTGTCAGTTAGTAAATTGTGTTTATTGATGAATTCGTTAAATCTGGCAGCAAAGAGTTTTTCTAAAATGTTTGAAAATTGAGGAAGCAGTGAAACAGGCCTGTAGTTTGTGAAGTGGTGTTTGTCTCCAGTTTTGTACAGCGGTATGACTTTTGCAATTTTCATTTTTTGGGGGAATTTATAAATACACACTTGACGGCGATATCAAGCGCACACACACACACACACACTCTCACTCTCACACACACACACACACACACACACACACACACACACACACAACACACACACACACACACACACACACACACACAAACACTTCAGTATAAGTACACACACTCAAACCGAGATAGCCCATACACACTCCAACAAAACAACCTAT
>NC_137231.1:34325990-34345990 GCF_949987685.1 Ammodytes marinus
TGAGTACTAGTAATTCAACAATCTAATAAAACAAAAGGCCGCTTGTGTTCACTCTTTTGAACCACAGGTAACCACCAACTTTGCTTCATTTTTTTGATGGCTCAAATGTGTATCATAGAAAATTATTTATTCATTAACCATTGATAAGTGTGTTAAACTCCATCTTAATCACCATTTATATAGGAATAGTGTTCCTCAAAGTACACCAGATTGATGCATTTAACATTTAAAAGGTACAACATTTTCTTCCGGGGTCCCCCCCCCCCACACTTTCAAAAAATTCTGTGGGAAACACTGTAGCCGATCTATTTTGTGTGAGTTAGCAGAAAAAAAGTTTGTTTCGCAGACTCTAAAACCCATGAATAAATAGCCTAGACTACTGACAACCCCTCTAAAATCCACTTATCCGTTCGGGAAACCAAAAAGCAATCTCAACTTGCCCAAACATTATTTTCAGTTGCCCCGGGCAAGCGGGCAACAGAAAGATGTGATCCCTGGGAAACTGTTTGAAGTTAAAAAGCTTCCTAAAAAAGTGACTGTTTCACTGTTGTTGTTTACAGCAGCTGGGCCCACAGTTTAGTTTACAAATATATTCTAGGAACTGCTCTTGAGAACTCCAGGAATGACACAGTATGACAGACATTTGAACTTCAAATACTTAGTTTCCACTCAGGTGAGAGTATGTCTGTGTTCGAAAAGCCATTCTAACGTCCTACTCATTCATTTTAAAGAAGTACACTCTGGAGGAGATATCTTGGTTTACCTCTGGCAAATTGGATGTCATATGCTGTGCTTGAATGTGTTTCCTGCCATTGTGATCTGCCCTGATTGGTTTAACCTGTCCCTCATCAGCCTTTACTACCTTATGTATTAAGTCTGTGTGTTCCGTGTCAGTTTTTTCTTGCCTGCCAAGGTTTCCAACGTTATTTCTAGTGTTTCTTCTGGTTATGTGATCTTGAATAGTCTCTTGGACCTCCCTGTCGGAATATCTGTCTGATTCCTGATAGCTTATTTTGTACCAAACTTGATTCAAGTAAAGAGTTGTCAGTTACACCAGCCATAGTATTAGTGTATTACATTGTAATGCCAGAGCCTTCTGAAGAACAGCCATGTCACCACCAGGTGACACTGCTACCATGTTGTGTGCTTAAACAAGAGACTACCCTCAAACAATAGCGACAGATTTGGTTTCAAAACCCTTCTTGGCTGTAGTGAGTATATAGAAAGTGAGGTTGTGCTATTGTTCAGCCAAAAAGTCAGCAAAGATAAGAAGTCTAATAGTTGGGGGCCGTATATGATTAATTTGTTATGTTAACTTCAAATTGATGCGAAAGTTTAGTTTTCACTTCTAAATAGAAGGTAAGTGTCTATAGAACAATTTTGGTTAGTGTCAAGAAACCAGACAGTATAACACTGTATACCAGATCCTTCTGAAGTACAGCCATGTCACCACCAGGTGACACTGTTGCCACGTTGTGTGCTTAAACAAGAGACTACCCTCTTGGGCTGTAGTAAATATTTATTTTTTTAAAGTTTATTTTTTTAAAGATATTTTTTGTCATTTTTGCTTTATTAGACAGTTTGTAGAGACGGAGGTGAAATGGAGCATAAAGGGGAAGACATACAGAGAATTGACCCGGGCGGGATTTGAACCCAGGTCTGCTGCAGGGCCTGGGCCCGGAGGGCTGTAGTAATTATTACACAAGGGGCCGCTGTTGGTCAACTTTGGTTTTGTTTAATCATGACAATGATCTTTCCCTGTTGGAATGGACAAGGAATGGCGCTTAACCTTAGCAAAGTAGTACATTTGACCCAATACACAATGCTTCCCTAACCAAAACTTAACTGTAGCAATGTGAGAAAAGAAAGCACTTTGTTGGTAATTTCTTCCTGTCAATATTGGCTGAGAAATAAAACCTTAAATGTGTCATTTATGAGATGATGGATCAATTATGTATCTTGTCAATTGATTTGTAGGTCCTTAGTGTTTGTTGTTGAAGTATGTGCTATTTTTGAAAGTCCACATTAGGACAACTAACAAAATCAGCTTTCTATCCCTATAGAATTAAAGGCTTATCAAGATTTAGAGAGACCACATCAGCTCGGTTGTCAGATCTTTACACTGGCTTCGTAGATTTAACATTCTGGGATTAAAATTTACTTCCAAAAGCTTTGATTACTACTTTGCTTAAATACTTCTGCCTTTAAAACAAATATACGGAAGATGAACTGTCTATAAATTGAATATAAGTCTGTGTTGGAATAATCTTATTGTTTATGTGTATTGAAAATAATAATAGACACATAACAGAACCTTCTGGTACATTCTGGGGTGTTAACAGGTGTGTTAAACAGTTCTGAGCAATTTTTTAAATAAAATGTAATGGAAAACTGTATCCTGAGCTTTTGCATGATAAATCCACAGTATGATATTATTTCATTAAATAAACTGAACTAAACTCTTTCAAAAACCAAACATCGAGAGGTTGGATGATGCCAGATTAAAATCTTTATTTAATTTTCACAAAAGAAGAGTGTCCAAAGTTTTTTGCAGAACAGACTTAGGATACAGCATTTCTTTTTTCAATTTCTGAATAACTGTGTGCCTCCATAGGCGTAGTGGCAGCAGGGACCCTTGTTGCGGTTGTAAAAACCGGAGTGACTGCCATATTTGCAGACGTAGTCGAAGCATTTAACATAACTGTTCCAAATCACCACAGATCCATCAGGGAGACTGTCACCCCCATGTCACCCATTTCAGGTTGGTGGAGGCTTGGGTCTGTCTCTTCTGTCAACTTTGGAGTTGGTTCCTCTGGAGTTGGGTCCTCTGGTGTTGGGTTCTCTGGAGTTGGGTTCTCTTGAGTTGGGTCCTCTGGAGTTGGTTCCTCTGGAGTTAGTTCCTCTGGTTCCTCTGGAGTTGGGTCCTCTGGAGTTGGTTCCTCTGGAGTTGGGTTCTCTTGAGTTGGGTCCTCTGGAGTTGGTTCCTCTGGAGTTGGTTCCTCTGGAGTTGGTTCCTCTGGTTCCTCTGGAGTTGGGTCCTCTGGAGTTGGTTCCTCTTGAGTTGGGTTCTCTGGAGTTGCGTCCTCTGGAGTTGGTTCCTCTTGAGTTGGGTTCTCTGGAGTTGGGTTCTCTGGAGTTGGGTCCTCTTGAGTTGGGTTCTCTGGAGTTGCGTCCTCTGGAGTTGGTTCCTCTTGAGTTGGGTTCTCTGGAGTTGGGTTCTCTGGAGTTGGGTCCTCTGGAGTTGGGTTCTCTGGAGTTGGGTTCTCTTGAGTTGGGTCCTCTGGAGTTGGTTCCTCTGGAGTTGGGTCCTCTGGAGTTGGTTCCTCTGGAGTTGGGTTCTCTGGAGTTGATTCCTCTGGAGTTGGTTCCTCTGGTTCCTCTGGAGTTGGTTCCTCTGGAGTTGGTTCCTCTTGAGTTGGGTTCTCTGGAGTTGCGTCCTCTGGAGTTGGTTCCTCTTGAGTTGGTTCCTCTGGAGTTGGGTTCTCTGGAGTTGGGTCCTTTGGAGTTGGGTTCTCTGGAGTTTGGTCCTCTGGAGTTGGGTTCTCTGGAGTTGGTTCCCCTGGAGTTGGTTCCTCTGGAGTTGGTTCCTCTGGTTCCTCTGGAGTTGGGTTCTCTGGAGTTGGGTTCTCTGGAGTTGGTTCCTCTGGAGTTGGATTCTCTGGAGTTGGGTTCTCTGGAGTTGGGTTCTCTGGAGTTGGGTTCTCTGAAGTTGGTTCCTCTGGAGTTGGGTTCTCTGGAGTTGGTTCCTCTGGAGTTGGGTTCTCTGGAGTTGGGTCTTCTGGAGTTGGGTTCTCTGGAGTTGGGTTCTCTGAAGTTGGGGCCTCTGGAGTTGGTTCCTCTGGAGTTGGATCCTCTGGTTCCTCTGGAGTTGGGTCCTCAGGAGTTGGTTCCTCTGGAGTTGGGTTCTCTGGAGTTGGGTCCTCTGGAGCTGGGTTCTCTGGAGTTGGGTTCTCTGGAGTTGGGTCCTCTGGAGTTGGGTTCTCTGGAGTTGGGTTCTCTGGAGCTGGTTCCTCTGGAGTTGGTTCCTTTGGTTCCTCTGGAGTTGGGTTCTCTGGAGCTGGTTCCTCTGGAGTTGGTTCCTCTGGTTCCTCTGGAGTTTGTTCCTCTGGAGTTGGTTCCTCTGGAGTTGGTTCCTCTGGAGTTGGGTTCTCTGGAGTTGGTTCCTCTGGAGCTGGGTTCTCTGGAGTTGGTTCCTCTGGAGTTGGTTTCTTTGGTTCCTCTGGAGCTGGGTTCTCAGGAGTTGGTTCCTCTGGAGTTGGGTTCTCTGGAGTTGGTTCCTCTGCAGTTCGGTTCTCTGGAGTTGGGTTCTCTGGAGTTGGGTCCTCTGGAGTTGGTTCCTCTGGAGTTGGGTTCTCTGGAGTTGGTTCCTCTGGAGTTGGTTCCTTTGGTTCCTCTGGAGCTGGGTTCTCAGGAGTTGGTTCCTCTGGAGTTGGGTTCTCTGGAGTTGGTTCCTCTGCAGTTCGGTTCTCTGGAGTTGGGTTCTCTGGAGTTGGGTCCTCTGGAGTTGGTTCCTCTGGAGTTGGGTTCTCTGGAGTTGGTTCCTCTGGAGTTGGTTCCTTTGGTTCCTCTGGAGCTGGGTTCTCTGGAGTTGGGTCATATGGTTCCTCTGGAGATGGATTCTCTGGAAATGGGTTCTCTGGAGTTGGAGCAGGTTCTCTGGAGCTGGGTCCTCTGGAGTTGGTTGCTCTGGTTCCTCTGGAGTTGGGTCCTCTGGAGTTGGGTTCTCTGGAGTTGGTTCCTCTGGAGTTGGGTTCTCTGGAGTTGGGTTCTCTGGAGTTGGGTCCTCTGGAGTTGGTTTCTCTGGAGTTGGGTTCTCTGGAGTTGATTCCTCTGGAGTTGGGTTCTCTGGAGTTGGGTTCCCTGGAGTTGGTTCCTCTGGAGTTGGGTTCTCTGGACTTGAGTTCTCTGGAGTTGGGTTCTCTGGAGTTGGGTTCTCTGGAGTTGGGTTCCCTGGAGTTGGTTCCTCTGGAGATGGGTTCTCTGGAGTTGAGTTCTCTGGAGTTGGTTCCTCTGGAGTTCGGTTCTCTGGAGTTGGGTTCTCTGGAGTTGGTTCCTCTGGAGTTGGGTTCTCTGGAGTTGGTTCCGCTGGAGTTGGGTTCTCTGGAGTTGGGTTCTCTGGAGTTGGTTCCTCTGGAGTTGGGTTCTCTGGAGTTGGTTCCTCTGGAGTTGGGTTCTCTGGAGTTGGGTTCTCTGGAGTTGGGTCCTCTGGAGTTGGTTCCTCTGGAGTTGGGTTCTCTGGTTCTTCTGGAGTTGGGTCCTCTGGAGTTGGTTTCTCTGGAGTTGGGTTCTCTGGAGTTGGTTCCTCTGGAGTTGGGTTCTCTGGAGTTGGGTTCCCTGGAGTTGGGTTCCCTGGAGTTGGTTCCTCTGGAGTTGGTTCCTCTGGAGTTGGGTTCTCTGGAGTTGGGATGTCTGGAGTTGGGTTGTCTGGAGTTGGTTCCTCTGGAGTTGGGTTCTCTGGAGTTGGTTCCTCTGGAGTTGGTTCCTCTGGAGTTGGGTTTTCTGGAGTTGGGTTATCTGGAGCTGGTTCCTCTGGAGTTGGTTCCTTTGGAGTTGGTTCCTCTGGAGTAGGGTTCCCTGGAGTTGTGTTATCTGGAGCTGGTTCCTCTGGAGTTGGTTCCTCTGGAGTAGGGTTCCCTGGAGTTGGGTTCTCTGGAGTTGGGTTCTCTGGAGTTGGTTCCTCTGGAGTTGGTTCCTCTGGAGTTGGGATCTCTGGAGTTGGTTCCTCTGGAGTTGGGTTCTCTGGAGTTGGTTCCTCTGGAGTTGGTTCCTCTGGAGTTGGGTTCTCTGTAGTTGGTTCCTCTGGAGTTGGTTCCTCTGGAGTTGGGTTCTCTGGAGCTGGTTCCTCTGGAGCTGGGTTCTCTGGAGTTGGTTCCTCTGGAGTTAGGTTCTCTGGAGTTGGTTCCTCTGGCGCTGGTTCCTCTGGAGTTGGTTCCTCTGGAGTAGGGTTCCCTGGAGTTGGTTCCTCTGGAGCTGGTTCCTCTGGAGTTGGTTCCTCTGGAGTTGGGTTCTCTGGAGCTGGTTCCTCTGGAGTTGGTTCCTCTGGAGCTGGGTCCTCTGGAGTTGGGTTCTCTGGAGTTGGAGCTGGTTCTGCTGGAGCTGGGTTCTCTGTGGAGACTGAACAAAAGAAAAGCACAGAAGCAATGAGTCGGTGTCATGGGTCTGCTGGATGTTAACTTCTGTTCTAAATGCCCAACCCTTTCACATCAGACACAACATGAATAAACGCCACAAAAAACTGTGAATAATTAAAGGCCAATGCAACATTTGTATATGTAGGACATACAAATGGCTATTATATCTTTCCAGACAATTTCACCTCTATAGTGGACCGTACCATCTTAACCTTGCCGAGAGCCAGAGGAGGAGCCGACCGGAGCTTCTCATTAGCCTTGCACAATGCAATGCAGACAGTGTAGTGATGTCAGTTGCTAAGTCTAATACAAGTCATTTTCTCATCTTCAGGGTTTCTGAAATATATTCTGTCAAGTGTCTATGAAGGAACAAAAGCTGGTTTCTCACTTTTGCCTAAAGTTACTGTTTGGCTAACAAGCTAACATTTGCCAGCTGCTGAAAGCCAACCCTTTTCATTTCGGTCATTTTTAATGTGTAGAATGTTTTGAACAATACAGGAGAATACATATTTTAAAGCAATACAGAATTCCTGAGAGGCGTAGTGTATTATATTCGCCTCAGCTGGTACCTGCATGTTGTCTTTTCTTTTTTTTTTTACATAAAGACATTTCCACCATAAATTCATACAGTAAAGGCACAAATTGGTGCATACAACTTCACCAGAATTTAGAAAGTGAAGTGGTTAACACTCTAAAATTGTTAGGGGGAGCACCCCCGCCCAACCCCTCACTTATAATGTGCCCCTCCTCAACGTTTAAAAATCCTAAATTTAAAATGTTACTGAACTTACTTATGAAACAATTATTGTAAGCAAAATGGACCTTATCTATCAAATGTAGAAGTACTTGTCAGACAGAATGGCTCTATTCAGTTTCAAGTATAATTTTATGTTGTTGTTAATCAATTTAAGATACTTTGTTCTGTTTAGTTTAGATGTATAGTCATAGGTGAGTCAATCTATGAAATAAAACGGCTTAACTCAAAAAGAATGTATACACAAGGTTTTTCAATGGATTCTAGTAGTATTTGGTGTGCTGAATAACATACTAAAAGTATACCAAAATATACCTCCGAGAAAAGCCCTCATTTCCAAGATGGCGGCCGAAATGGCAGTGGGGAGCTTGAAATGGCTATATCTCAAATTGAAAAAATGTTGCAAAGGAATTTTCAACTGATTCTGGTACCTCTGGACATGCTTACGAACATACTAAAAATCTAGGAAAATACACCTTCCGGAGAGGCTTCATTTTCAAGATGGCGTTCAAGATTGATTCACCTATCAGTAAATACTCACCCTCATCATCAGCTGTGGTCAGAGCCGTCATGGCGACCACAAAGAGAGCCACAGCCAGTAACTTCATGGTGAAGATGCTGAGAACCTTTCATTAGGAGAGACAGACATGTTACTTTTACCTCAACAGAAAAACAACTTATCTTCCATAACATGTCTTCTTTCATACTAGTATAAAAAAATGTCAATAAAATACATTTAAGTGTTTATTTGACTAAAGCTTGTCTGTTTAAGTCTGTATATTTCTCCTATTCAAATGTATGGGGAGAGATAATTTAAACCTGTTTGTAGACCCAGGAAAATTACAGAGTAACTAGCCTGTCCTTTTTATAAGAATGTAGAAGAACTACAAAAGGTACCCAACCTGTTTTTTCATGGGGTCCAAATACTTTTCACAGCCACACCCAGACACAAGTAGCAGGTACGTATGTTTTCCGTGAGCAGGAAGGAACAACTCATGAAATATAATCCAGCCAAAACTGTTTAATATCAAAACCCAATCTTGTCACCATTTAAATGTGTATAAAAAAGTTATTGCAGCAAATCTGGTACAGTTTTCTCCTACATCCGGATTATCAAATACACAAATTCTCAGAGATATCATGAAACTCAGTCCTCGCAACTTTCAAACTATAAGAGGTTGATAAAAACGACATAGGAGGACATTAAGGCAGCTTTGTTATAACTAGTAACAGAGAAGCAAATCTTACCTTCAAGTAGAAAGCCAGTGGTAATAAAAGTACTGTACCGCAGACCTTTATCTTTTCAGTATACTGTAGTTTCCGCACTGTCGCATGAGCTATAAACCTTCCCGCTCCCTTTGTCACTGCCCCTTTTGAACCAAAGGTATTGTGTTGACACTGACACACCCTTGGAAGGAGGAACCAGAGACCTCATGGTTATTGGGCGGAGGAACCAGAGACCTCAGAACAAGCGACCTCATGGTTACTGGGAGGAACCCAGAGACCTCATGGTTACTGGTCGGCCACTCTTTCCTAGTCTAGGCCATCCTACCACCCCAGAATATGTGGTACACTAATGTTCATATCATGCTATTGTCTGATTGTAAGCAAATGTGTTGTCAATGGGGCAATTCTTTTTATCAGCAGTAATGCTATCCAAAATCCAAATTGTGAAACTTTTTTTTAATCTTTTCTGGCACTCACTGCCATGTTAATAACAAGGAGACCTGGGGAAGATTTCACATGGTATTTTATCAGACACTTTTTATAGATGGGTTGATCCGGTTACCAGACCATAAAAAGGACATCTAAAGTAATACATCGTTATCAGCACATAGCATAGCAATAGGCTACTTGTATGCAGGCCTGCCCACACAAATGGCTGGGCCCCTGAAAGCATAGACATAATAAAGGATAGACGCCGCGTTGGCCGCTACTGCCTATTGGCGCTGACGAGCCGTGGGGCCGCCATCTTGAACCGGTCAAACGTTCCACTCAGTGTAGTCTGTTTGGCAGGTGCAATGAACTGTCAGCGCATGCAGGCCTGTCCACACAAATGGCTGGGGCCCTGAAAACCTCCAGTCAATGGGCCCCCTTACCCATTACTCCTATCAACAATGAGTGTGAGTGCGCTCATCCCTCAATAAACACATACATGCATTTGTAGAGAGACTAACTATCTTATCAACCAGGGACAGTTGGGGGAGCAAGGGCTCATTATTATTTTAAAATAGTAGCACATTTCTGACTTAGCCCAACATACCTACCAATTTATTTTGATTCCCTTACACTCACACAATTGTTTAACAGATCAACAGATCTCTACAAAATAATCAGTTCACACAGAGACATTGTTCTTCTTTAGTATTCACTAAAGCAAACAGTTTTTTCACAATTTGCACGTTTTCTATGCTACTAGTTTCTGGTAAGATACATTTACACTAATTGACTGCACCATATATTGCACTTTTTTGTATTCCTGCACATGACATTAAATCATTTGAAATCTGTTGGTGGTATTGTTGAAATAAATAACACTTAAAAAACAACATCAACAACAAATTCTTCACACACAAATGAAAAAAGGCGGTTCTCTACATGAATAACCAAACCAACCTACCCTCAAAACTATAAAGTTGGCCTATGTTTGGTTGCAACATTTAGGCTTAGTTCATTCTCCTCTCATCACTGCAAAAGCACTGAAATCATTACAAAAAAAGTTCTTAATCTTTGAACTCAAATCTGTTCCTTCAATTATTTCCAACTTATTTGTGCCTTGTGTCTTTCTTTGCATTAAGAACTTTTTTAGGTCTATTTTTATTTTTTATTTTTAGAAACAATACAGAAAGCAGGACCTTATTGGTTACGGCAATAATTAAAACAGGATGATGCTGCTCGTCAGCTTCATTGTGGTATGACCCGGCTGGTTGGTCAATTGGCCAGGTTTCTGAAAAACTGGTCAGACTTGGCTGGTCGTGTCAACCTGAAGACTTATGTCAAAGCCTTTAGAAAGTATAGTCCCCAAAGGATTTTTTCACAAAAATTTACATTATGTGGAGAGAGAATTTAAATTTAAGGAGTTTGTAGACCCAGGAAAATTACAGAGTAACTAATGTAGAAGAACTACAAAAGGTACCCAACCTGTTTTTTCATGGGATCCAAATACTTTTCACAGCAACACCCAGACACAAGTAGCAGGTACATATGTTTTCCGTGAGCAAGAACGAGTCAGGAAATATAATCCAGCCAAAACTGTTTAATATCAAAACCCAATCTTGTCACCATTTGGCACACTAAGGGTTTATTGGATGGATTAAGTTTGGAACAGTTACACTCCGCTGTGCTCAATCTGAAACATTTTGAACATTTCTGCTTTTCTACTGCTTTTTAAATGGCCGTAAGCGGAGCCGCGGCTCTGTGTAAACACCCAACTTTGAATAGATATTGACATACTTATCTAAAAATAAAGTTTAGCTTAGTTAAGTTCTTGGCTTCCAAAGACCATGGGCCCCCCAAGTGGCTGGGCCCTAGAAAGCCTTTCCACTTTCTACCCCTTATGGGCGGCCCTGAGCGCATGTAATTAATCATATCTCATTAAATACCAAACTGATTTTCACGCGGTTTTCTTTGTTGCAAAGATCATACATGTAGCTAAAATACAGGGCACAAGTTTCGACGTGTTTTAATATTCATAGTGGGCTTATAGGCCAGGCAAAGTAAGGCATTTTGGGGCCAAAAATAGAATAAATTGTAAAAGAATTTTTTTCAGCTCAGATAATTTCTATGAGGTGTCCAGAACAACATACTAAAAGTCCTAAGAAATCCTAGTTGGGGAAAAATGTTTAATTCTCATCAATCCGAGATGTGTGCCAATAAGGCGAGACACCAATAAATCCCAATGGGGCTATTTTTTTCCTTTACTCCTATCAAAATGAAACTTTACACAATGAAAGTATCCATGAAAATTTAAATGTTTTGTATTACAAGTTTCTTTGAACATTTATTTTAATATGCAAATGAGCTATACACTAATCGTACACGCCCAAAATAAACCCAAATAGGCTTAATTTTTTCCTTTACTCCTACCACAATAAAACTTTACATAGTAAAAGTATACTTGAAAAGTAAAACATTTTGTATTACAAGTTTCTTTTTAAATGAATTTGAATATGCACATGAGCTCCACACGTATTGAATATCCAATCATCGTACTGCCAATGGGTGATGGCAATGCTGCTTTTAGACTGGCCTCTAACCTGAAAAACTGCCTGGCTTACCTGCCAGGGGTATAACAGGTGCCTCTCATGAATTAGATTTGTCTCTTCAAATACCACTGCACGCAATTTGATAGCACTACATCCAATCAGAGCAATGAACAATGTGACGTATTAAGCCCCGTTCGTTTAGCGAACAGCGGGGTTAACTGTTAAATTGAACTTTTGCCGTGGTCGGTCGGCAAAACAGAACATTCCTCTTACTTGCTAATGAAAGATTTGAGTGCCGTCTTCCAAATTGTAAAGGGTCGAGGCCCCAGAGCACCATACATAGGGCTCTGGCCCGCCCATATCAGATAGAACCAATTAAAACGCAGCTCAGGATTTCTTGACATATTTAATGAGCTTCAATGGAGAGTGCCCAGACCAACAGGCGCAGCACATTTAATTTGCCAGCGCCTAGTGGCAGGTCTGGAGTTCCAGGCCAGTGCCATTCCCTTTCCTATGCCAAATAGACGAGATGTAGAATCACAGCCTGAAATGGCATGGAGAAAGAGGAGATTGTCACACACCTTGGGACCAAGTAACTCCTTTGTCTACTTTATGCACCATATCCCTCTTGTTTTTGTTGCTTTCTTTGGTTCTTGTGCCATAAACAGCTTGTGTGCATTCAGATCAGCATGATGCAACAAGAGTACTAACAAGTCTGTGTCATCACCTACTGAGACTGTGTCTTTTGTTCTGGCAGAGGTAATGGCAGTTTGGACAATGAGCACATCTGCATCGTGCTTTGCATGGTTTGTTATACACCATTTTTATCTTACAAGTTTCTTTGAAATTGAATTTTAATATGCAAATGAGCTATACACTTATCAAATATAGGCTACCCAAAATATATCCGCATAGGCTGAATTTTTTCCTTTAAAGATCCAAGTGACTGCTGCAGATATTGCTGCGGTTGGTTGCATACACATTCAGTACTTTATGATTCCTCCTATACGTGAACCTATTGTGTATCAGCCACTGGCTCTGTTGCCAGCAGATAACAAAACATCACAGCTGGATGTTTTGTGGAAGACATCCCTACTCCTTCACTCTCAAAGGCCATCATGGTCTGGTATGATGCAGATCCTGCATCTTCTAGATGAACACCCTGGGAGAGCTTCAGTAACATTACTTCCAATGATTGATCTTGATCCCAGTGATGAATCCTGCATATACTCAACATTGAGGTTTGTGGCAACTCAAGCTCTGCAGTATGATGTGACCCCTGTTCTGACGTTCGACCAACCCCTTCTGGAAAGCCTTGACCATTATAAGTTAACTTCTAATACAAATGTTTTACTTTTCATGTAGACTTTCATTGTGTAAAGTTTTAATGTGGTAGGAGTAAAGGTAAAAATGAAGCCTATGCAGATATATTTTGGGTAGCCTATATTTGATTAGTGCATAGCTCATTTGCATATTAAAATTCATTTTCAAAGAAACTTGTAAGACAAAAAATGGTGTATCACAAACCATGCAAAGCACGATGCAGATGTGCTCATTGTCCAAACTGCCATTGCCTCTGCCAGAACAAAAGACACAGTCTCAGTAGGTGATGACACAGACTTGCTAGTACTCTTGTTGCATCATACTGATCTGAATGCACACAAGCTGTTTATGGCACAAGAACCAAATAAATTAATGTATAGCTGTCCCCAGACAAATGTGCAACATCACATCTCTCTTCCTGAGATCCTCTGAGATTGTCTTTCCCTTTTGGCAAGTCTGATCTGTATGGGTTCACTTTGGTGAGCCTAAACTGACCTGGTTTTATCTCTGTTTTATCTGGTGCCGCCCAATTACTTCCCTAAAGATCTCTCATTACATTGGTCCATTTCATCACTCAATTTGGCCCACCTGATTGTGTTTACCTGCTCCATTTAAGCAATGCAGCTCAGGGTTCACAAACTTTTGCACATACAAAAGTTGTAAAATAATTTATTTTTTATCAGTTTTAACAATTGATTTTCGGTAAAGAAAAATGTGGAATTGATAAACAAAAATCTGTTATTTCATATAAAAAATACTGGTATTGATAAAAATGTATTAATGATAGTCAAAATAAATAAAATTCCAAAAGGCGAGTTAATTGGTCCCAAGGTGTGTGACAATCTCCTCTTTCTCCATGCCATTTCAGGCTGTGATTCTACGTCTCGTCTATTTGGCATTGGAAAGGGAATGGCATTGAAAAAAGTAAAAAATGACACTAGCTAGGGAGGGGGGGATCTAATTCATGAGAGGCACCTGTTATAAGTAAGCCAGGCAGTTTTTCAGGTTAGAGGCCAGTCTAAAAGCAGCATCGCCATCACCCTTTGGCAGTACGATGATTGGATATTCAATAAGTGTGGAGCTCATGTGCATATTCAAATTCATTTAAAAAGAAACTTGTAATACAAAATGTTTTACTTTTCAAGTATACTTTTACTATGTAAAGTTTTATTGTGGTAGTAGTAAAGGAAAAAATTAAGCCTATTTGGGTTTATTTTGGGCGTGTACGATTAGTGTATAGCTCATTTGCATATTAAAATTCATTTTCAAAGAAACTTGTAATACAAAACATTTACATTTTCATGGATACTTTCATTGTGTAAAGTTTCATTTTGATAGGACTAAAGAAAAAAAATAGCCCTATTGGGATTTATTGGTGTCTCGCCTTATTGGCACACATCTCGGATTGATGAGAATTAAACATATTTCCCCAACTAGGATTTCTTAGGACTTTTAGTATGTTGTTCTGGACACCTCATAGAAATTATCTGAGCTGAAAAAAATTCTTTTACAATTTATTCTATGAAAAACGCTATTTTGCCTGGACTATTAACAGTCATAGAAGATTCTGATAGGATATAAGTAACCAGACGTCCGAGATCAAAACGAGGAACATCCCCCGAAAAGGGGGAAAATGGAGACATTTCCAGTTTGACTAGCAATCTGATTGAAAAACCTAATGAGGTGTCAACAAAATGGGAACAGGTAGGCCTAGTTGTTTCTGTTTAGCCAGCGACAGGCAACCAACAATGGGGACGTCTGGTCACCTTTATGATATGTGATGTAGGCTGATAGGTATTTTGCAAATCACACACTATAGACTAAATATGATAGAGAGGCAGAAACAGATAGGGGCAGTAAAGTCAGCTATTTTAATAAGTTAACAATATATGATCAGGCTATATATAAATATATTTATTCATTTACAGTGACGAGCATACACAATAAAGACAATCACAGGGATAACATAAACAGAGACCAGAAATAAAATAGGATAAAATATATTAATTTAAATAAAGTAGGCCTATACAAAATACAAAAAAAGAGCAAAAATAAAATACTAAATGAACAATGAATTCAGCTAAAACAGTTACAGTCAGATGTGTAAAATTCAGAAATCATAGATTCAAATAAACCAAGAGTAGGAAGAGCAGTCATTTTTAAGTTGCTCTGCAGAGCATTCCATGAATTAGGGGCACTACATGAAAAGGCAGTTATTCCTAAACTGGAGTTAGCTCCGGGCAATTTAGGAGGAGTAGTCGAGCATGGTAGGCTACATATGAAGGGTGGATGTTTCCCATGAAGGCATTAAATATAAAAAAAACAGTGTATATAATATCTCATTAAAAGAGAAGGACAGCATGAGTGTTCATGTAAAAATATGTTTTATTTCTCTAATTTAAAACACAAGCTTGTAAGGCAATTGCCTCTTAAAAGAGGACGGGATTATTTAAAAGCAAAGTCTTCTTGGTTGTCCAATGTTCTATACTGGGGGGGGAATACCAAGTTCAGTCTAGTCTCGAGTTGGTTCCTCAGACACAGACAGGAAATCAATGCGTGCCTTGCAGCGCGGTACATTTAAAAACACATTCAATACAAAACCACAGCAATCAAAAGTATTAAATTAAAGCCACTACGAGTAAATCGGCACGTTGGCGACACCTTTGAACAAAAGCGGTAGTATTATTACGACGCCAGCTGTCGTGAAGCTGTTTTCTAGCTCGTGCAGGGCGTTCAGATTCAAATAATCAGGAAGCAATATGGTGCGTGTCCGTGTGTTGAAAGCAAAGTGTGAGGGCACCGGACTCTTTTCGGCTCCGTGAGTCTATGGGTGACACAGCATCAACTAATGCCAGTAAGTGCTAAACACACCTGATTGCAATGAGTTGATGCATTGTCACCTCTCACGGAGCTGAACGAGTCCGTGTCCCCACACAAAGCGAATGAACGAGAGATGGCAGTTAGTTAGAATGGATCACGATGAGGTAATGTGTTTATGTTGTAAATAATGACTATTTCAGATGAATAATGGTCATCTGATGATGCTGGTGAGGCAAAGTAAACTTTGTTTTAGTAGGCTACCGCTCATTCATTTAGGAGTAAACACTGCAGTCTACGTTCGCTGCGTGAAATTGTGTATACGTTGCTTGGCAACGCCCTCCCGCCCGACTATCACTCTCCCTTTTCGCTTTTCTTCATTGCATTTTCTTTTTTTTCTTTTATGGTTCAGCCCCGTTATCAGTCATTATGACGACAAACAACTGTCTCAAACAAGGCTCCCGCTCCCCTTCCCTCACCTGGAGGGATAGGCTACTCAAATCGCGTAACTGCGCCACACTGAAATCTGTGACCAATACGGATATGTGACCATAGAGCATGCACGCGTGAACCGAAAATCGGACTGGGTGTACGACCAGATCAAATGCAGTAATAAAAACTATATAAAAACGTCTTTCTTTGCACTGATGGTCTCGTTTGCTGTTAAAGGTAATTTATGATTATGAGAGGAAACATGAGGCTGTTTAAAAGATATTTAAAAGTTACTCGTTGCCGCTTTAAGGGTAAATCAAACAAAAACAGCAAACAATAATACTCAAATGCATAAAATAAAGTTAACCATCCTTACAATCGCATTTTACTCCGAAGAGAAATAAAAGGATTTTGATTCTTGTTTACTATCACCGAGTGGGGACATTTGTTTTCATCAGTTTTGACCGGTCCAAGATGGCGCCTATCCTTTATTATGTCTATGCCTGAAAGACTCCAGTCAATGGGCTCCCCTTACCCATTACTCCTATCAACAATGAGTGTGACTGCGCTCATCCCTCAATAAACACATACATGTATTTGTAGAGACTAACTATCTTATCAACCAGGGACTTGCAGGGACAGTTGGGAGAGCAAGGGCTCATTATTATTTTAAAATAGTAGCACATTTCTGACTTAGCCCAGCATACCTACCAATTTATTTTGATTCCCTTACACTCACACACTGTTTAACAGATCAACAGATCTCTAGAAAATAATCAGTTCACACAGAGACATTGTTCTTCTTTAGTATTCACTAAAGCAAACCGTTTTTTCACAATTTGCACATTTCTATGCTACTAGTTTCTGGTAAGATACATTTACACTAATTGACTGCACCAAATATTGCACTTTTCTGTACTTCTGCACATGACATTAAATAATTTGAAATCTTTTTGTGGTATTGTTGAAATAAATAACACTTAAAAAACAACATCAACAATAAATTCTTCATAAAACAAATGAAAAAAGGCGGTTCTCTACATGAATAACCAAACCAACCTACCCTCAAAACTAGTTGGCCTATCTTTGGTTGCAACATTTAGGCTTAGTTCATTCTGCTCTCATCACTGCAAAAGCACTGAAATCATTACAAAAAAAGTTTTTAATCTTTGAACTCAAATCTGTTCCTTCAATTATTTTCAACTTCTTTGTGCCTTGTGTCTTTCTTTGCATTAAGAACTTTTTTAGGTCTATTTTTAGAAACAATACAGACAGCAGGACCTTGGTGGTTAAGGCAAAAATTAAAACAGGATGATGCTGCTCGTCAGCTTCATTGTGGTAGGACCCGTCTGGTTGGTCAATTGGCCAGGTTTCTGAAAAACTGGTCAGACCTGGCTGGCCGTGTCATCCTGAAGACTTATGTCAAAGCCTTTAGAAGTTATTGTCCCCAAAGGGAAATTCTTTTTCACAAAAATTTACATTATGGAGAGAGATAATTTAAACCTGTTTGTAGACCCAGGAAAATTACAGAGTAACTAGCCTGTCCTCTTTATAAGAATTTAGAAGAACTACAAAAGGTACCCAACCTGTTTTTTCATGGGGTCCAAATACTTTTCACAGCCACACCCAGACACAAGTAGCAGGTACATATGTTTTCCATGAGCAGGAACGACTCAGGAAATATAATCCAGCCAAAACTGTTTGATATCAAAACCCAATCTTGTCACCATTTGGCACACAAAGGGTTTATAGGATGGACTATGTTTGAAACAGTTACACTCCGTTGTGTGCTCAATCTGAAACATTTTGAACATTTCTGCTTTTCTACTGCTTTTTAAATGGCCGTAAGCGGAGATGCGGCTCTGTGTAAACACCCAACTTTGAATAGATATTGACATGGGCGGCCCCATAAGGGGAATATCCTCCATTAAGCGTGAGTACTGAGACTTACAATCTACACACACAGCCATCCTAAATGTTGACGGTGTAGTAGTAGGCTACAACTCAAAGTGTCCTTTATCTGTGACTGCGTACAGTATGAAGTTGGTTTTGTGATGGTCGGGCCCAGATGCTATGCTAAAGCCACGCCGGCCTCAGCAGTCAAGACGCATGGTTTAAAATAACAAACATCCGATAAAAGTAAAAAACCCTAAACCGGGTTGAAGCAGGCATTTAGGCCAGAAAACAGGTTTGAAATTGCAGTTGTGACAGAGCTACGCAGGAGTGCGACCTCACCCTCTCACAGCACCCTGCTCTCAACTCTTATTGGCTGTTGGGACTGTCCATTCACTTTGGCACGACTTTGTTGGTGTAGAGCGTGTCAGGGAGGGACCATAGGGGATGGACCAAAGAGAACAAGTGGAGTGGTTGAGGTATTTGGATTCAAATCTCTATCCCAACTGCTATTTTCTCCGCAAATCCTCCACCCCAGCTTTAACCTGCAAATAATGGTTAAAAATATACTGTAAAGTTTACGACTAAAATTTAAAATATTGACATAATTCAAACATTACATTACATTTTATTTAGCTGCCCCTTTATCCAAAGCGACTTCCATTAAGTGCATTCAACAGTGAAGGTACAAACTCAGAACAACAGGAATCACTTCAGTACTAATAGCTTCAAATAAACTAAACAAAGTGCCACATGTAAGTGCTACATGGAGATGTAACAAGTGCAATTTTTTTATTTGGACTTTAACACCAATGACTGTTAAGAAGGGTTTTCCAGAATCGCTGACTCCACCTTTACATTTTTAACAGCAACAAATTGATTCTCCGTGACAAAAAATCTGGATAATTTCGTGTAATTTTTTATTTTTTTATTCAAATTGAAAGTCCTTGTCGTGAGCAAATCATTTTGCGTTGTACCTCTGTGTGTCTCCATGGTAATAAAGATGGTGTGTGTTGGTTTAAAACTACTGTGATCTCCCGTGTCGGCTCAATGTAACTGCTTTCATTCTAGAGTTATAGATCAGACACACACACACACACACACACACACACACACACACACACACACACACACACTGCTGTGTCTCCTGTGGATTTGGTGACAGCCCTAATGTCGGAGTGATTTACAGACCGCTGTACAAACAGGCATCATTACCGTGGCTTGTAAACGCGGGCCCTTAAGTGTGTGTGTGTGTGTGTGTGTTTGTCTGTGTCTGTGTGTATTTGTCTGTGTGTGTGTGTGTCTGTGTGTGTGTCTGAGTGAGTGTGTGTGTGTGGCCTTAAAGTGAAAGTCTATGGGGACATTCGAGGGCCCCTAAGAGAAATGACAAAGGTTTATTTCACTATTATTTTGTTCAAGAGGAGATTCAAAACGAGCGATTCAGAGGGTTTATGTGTATGTGTGTGTGTGTGTGTGTGTGTGTGTGTGTGTGTGTGTGTGTGCGTGTGTGCGTGTGTGTGTGTGTGTGTGTGTGTCATGGCATTGGTCAATTTTGAGATTTTTGTCTATTTTGCTAGTTTAACTTAAGTGTTTTTTCTTTTTATAAATGTATCAAAAACTACTATGTAGAGGACTTAGAAATGCATTTTCATCATGTTTTTAAGAACAAAATGTCTCATAAATCAGACAGTGAACAACATATGAACAAATCCTTCTGTAATAACCTTCAGAATAGTGCTAAGAATGATTATGGAAAGTTTTGTTGATGTAAGTGCTTTAGAAGTTGAGATTTTTGGTTCAGAGTATTGAAGAAAAAAACTAATGTTGAGATAATGTCCGTTAAAGATGGTTGTATAGGAGAAATATACAGATGCAAACAGACAAGGTTTAGTCAAATAAACACCTGAATGTACATGTTGGACCTTTGATTTATACTAGTATGAAAGAAGACATGTTATGGAAGATAAGTAGACAAAAATCTGAAAATTGACCAATGCTTAAAAACATGTTTTTGCCTGAATTATCTTAACTTAAAATCCGCATATCCATCTACAGCTCTGGAAAAAATTGAAGAGACCACTCCAAATGTCTCTCGTTTTACTCTTTATAGGCATATGTTTGAGTTGAATGAACATTTTGGTTTTATAATATAAACTACTGACAACATTTCTACCAAATTCCAATAAATGTTTTGCATTTTCAATAAGTTATGTAGAGATGAAGATTTAAAAAGATTCCAGACTGGTCTCTTAGGTTGCGTTCCGAATCGCATACTCTTTCTTTTTTCTATTCTACATACTACATCCGACGATAAAAATAATCTAGTTAGGATGCAGTAGGCATACTATTGGGACATACTTTTACTCTTTTATTTCATAATAACATTGCGCCTTGATCTTGCCTCTTGCTTTTATATCCGTCGCATCCCTGTTTGTTTTCATATGG
>NC_137231.1:34350990-34360990 GCF_949987685.1 Ammodytes marinus
TCACTGATTTTGACAAAAAGTGATTTTGACAACAAGCGTTCTACAGAATCACTGACTCCACCTTAAAGTGCCATGAGAGACATTTTGACTAGAAGTTATACGAACATACCTAGTGATATTTTGAATTTTTTGTATTATTGCTGTGTGTGTGTGTGTGTGTGTCTGTCTGCGTGTGTGTGTGTGTGTGTGTATGTGTGTGTGTGTGTGTGCATGGACAGTAAGCCTAAATAAGCAACTGCAACACGTTACAGTCAATATTTCTAAGCGACTTTCCAGAAAAACAACCCGAAGTTGCTTGTAAACAGACAAACCTGGCAACCCGTCCCTCACACTTAAACCTAAGAGAAATGGTGTGTTGAAAAAAGACAACCCAGTGTGTGTGTGTGTGTGTGTGTGTGTGTGTGTGTGTGTGTGTGTGTGTGTGTGTGTGTCTGTGTGTGTGTGTGTGTGTGTGTGTGTGTGTGTGTGTGTGTGTGTGTGTGTGTGTGTGTGTGAAGAGAAATGGTGTGTTAAAAGCCCGAGACAAATAGCGTTTGTTTTTTTGTAACATGGACAAACTCGACGGATCGTTCGAGTTGTTTTGCTAATTGTGAGCCGCGATCTAAAGGTGTCATGATTGAGTGACGCCATTACAGCCAAGGCCATTAGTGTGTGTGTGTGTGTGTGTGTGTGTGTGTGTGTGTGTCTGTGCTTGTTTTTAAGTGTGTGTGTGTGTGGTTGAGAGTGTGTATGTGTGTGTGGCTGAGAGAGAGAGTGTGTGTGTGTGTGTGTGAGTGTGAGTTGAGAGTGTGTGTGTGTGTGTCCATGTATTTTAGTGTGTGTGAGTGGGTGTGTGTGTGCGTGCGTGCGCATTTGTGTGCAGGCTTGTTTTTAAGTGTGTGTGTGTGTGTGTGTGTGTCCATGTATTTTAGTGTGTGTGTTTGTGTGTGTGTGTGTGTGTGTGTGTGTGTGTGTTTGTCTGTGTATTTTAGTGTGTGTGTGTGTGTCTGTGGGGAGACGGCCCTGTGTGGGAAATATCAACTGGCCAATTTGCTTTCCAAACACCATAAATCCTGCCCCCGTTAAGTGACTGTTTTTGATGCTCCGAAACAAATACACGCTCCGCTATGTATCGCCCATTAAATTACCACTACTCTCAATCCACACAGGACATTTATCTGAGTCAGTGGGGGGTGTAAGAGGGGGTTTAGGGACCTTAAAAGGGCCACTGGGGGGGGGGGCTCAAAGGGGTCCCAGTGAAAAATACAGACAGTTTCAGTCATACATTCATTATTTTTAAGATTTTGGTAACTTTGCATAATCATTCTCAGCACTATTCTGAAGGTTATTACAGAAGGATTTGTTCATATTTTGTTCATTGTCTGATTTATGAGACCATTTCCTTCTTAAAAACATCAAGAAATGCATTTTTTTAAATCTGTAGATAGTGTTTTTTGATTTATAAAATGAAAAAAGGCTGTATACAATAATTTTTTCTATTAAAATACTTTCAGAAATGTTTGAATAAATTCGGCAAAATCTAAATATTTGTGTGTACAGATTTTGGTTACAGGCGTTTTTTTTTAAATATTTAGTTTTTATAAATCCTAAAATACTATTTACAGGTCTAAAACAAATGCTGTTTTTCCATGTTACAATTTAGAATCAGAAAAAAAAGGATAAAACAAAAGCCATAAATAAAAATTACTTCAGATTAAATTTTACAGATTTATCAGATTCATGTTACAATTATCAAGTGTTTGTCATTCATGTACAGTATCTAGTTATGCTTTATATTTTGTGTAACATCATAATTTTCTGTATGATAATTTCAGTTTTATTTTACATGTTCAAATACAAATAATAATACATTTCAATCAATCAATCAATTTGCATAATATGTGATCTTTCAAATTAAGAGCGAGAGAGGGGCGCTCTTAATGGTGGTGTAGTGGATAGAGTGTGTACCATATTGGCTCCGGCCTTCGTTGCAGTGGTCGCGGGTTCAAATTCGACCCGTGGACCTTTACTGCAGGTCATCCCCCCCCCCCTCTCTCTCTCCCTCTCTCTTTCTGTCTCCTCATTTCAACTCTGTACTGTCTAATAAAGCTTGAAAATGCAAAGAAAAGCAAGACAAAAAACACAACACACACACACACACACCTTACTAAATGAATAAAGCTTGAAAATGCCCCCCCAAAAAATATAAAATAAGAGTGAGAGAGACATTTACTTGGAGGGAAACAGTTTATTTCAGTAACATAGGAACAGCATATCAACCGTCCGTTAGTGTAAAAAAACAAACTGAAATCAAATCATACAATCTCTTCAAACATTCACTGATATTGCATTGAAAAGTTAATTTAAACATACACACAGAACAGGTATTGCATGTATGTGTGTGCGTGTGTGTTGTCTGTGTGTGTGTGTGTGTGTGTGTGTGTGTGTGTGTGTGTGTGTGTTGTTGTGTGTGTGTGTGTAGTTATTGCATGACACTTATACTGCATTTAAAAAACAAAATCTCAACCGAAACAAAATCTCATACGGTCATCTCATGTCATTTTGGCAGAAAAAAATAAACATTTTAATGCGATGTAATCTGTAGTTTTTTCCTAATAATTTAATACATATTATAAATAACTAATTTACTATAAGCAAAATGATTAGATTTTTGTAGTTCATTAATTACCAATGAAATTCCTTAAGAAAGAAATACAATTATTAAAATTAAAATCAAGTCGATATTAATTTTTACATAAATATTGTTATTATAATTGGAATTTAAATATATGTAATAATTTTCTTAGATGTTCAGCTGATTTGCTGCAAATTCAACAACCCACGAGTGTGCGCCCGTGTGTGTGTGTGTGTGTGTGTGTGTGTGTGAAAACCTCATAAATGAAATTAAACTGTAAAGAAAAAGGCCACAATTAACTGCAAAACAAAACAAAAAAAAATATGTTAATAATGTAAAGAACATAATTTGCTGCATCTGAACCTTTCATAATCCACAAAAAAAAATAATCTTAAAATAAAACATTTCTCCCAAAATCTTCATAATATCGGTTTGTTTGTAGAAGGTGCATTTCCAAAACCTTCCCGTCTCAAATCACGTCACACAACTAACGTCTAATTCATGCCAAAGAAAATTACAAATAAAAATACTGCATAGATAATGAACATGGAAAATACAAGAATGCCATGAATAGTATGTGAAAAAAGACACTTAAATACTGCTATATATATACAGTGGTTTTAGAATTATTCGTTGTGCTGGTGCACGTTAAAGGCGCAGTGTGTAGAATTTGATAGCATATTTCAGAACAGACTTGGTAGAAATAATGCATAATCATAACATAAAAAAAGTTTGTTCTTTCTTCTTGCGGAGTATATAACAGCCTTAAAGGGACACTGTGTAACATTTTAAGTAATTTATTAGCTAAAATCAATATCCTCATTCATAAATATGTCCTCATTGGTGTAAAATCACCTCTGCCAATAATCTGAATTATCCTCCTGATCGGAGAATTACACATATTAATATACATTTAGTACATTGAGAGGGTGGTTGGAATGTCATTAAGTGCATTGTTTAACATTTAGAATTGTTCTTGTCCTTGAAGGCCACTGTAGCTTCTGTTATTATTCAAAATGGGTGGGTTACCCAGGAAGCGTTGCATTCTAGAACTTTCTTGATGATGTCATATTACACAGTGCCCCTTTAAGAGCGGGGCTTGCATATTGCCACCATGGAGGCCGCCGAAGCTTCTGTAATTATTCGAAAGCGGTGAGGTCACCACGGGAATGTTGCATTCTAGAACTTTCACCACTAGATACAGTATTACACACTGCACCTTTAACCTTGTGCGTGATTATAAACCACATTTAAAAAAACATAATAAATCATATAGTAAGTGAGTGTGCATAAACATAAATACTAATACTTTATAAGAGCATCTTTTTAGTGGCAGGGAGACAGAAAACCCTTCCATCTCCATTCATAGTTCAGTTTTGGTTTTGTTTTCGTGTCAACAAACGGGCAAAACGTAGAAATACTTTAAATGTTTAGAACATTGCGGCGTGAACAGCAGTTCTATAATATAATGGAGATGTGAAGGTTCTGCATAATGCTGAGTAATACACAAACACATTCCCTTCAGTCCGTGGATATAAAAACAATTGCTTCAGTTTCATGGGCTGTGTTTGCCGATTGCTTAAACTAAATGTTACTTGGAGGGAGGGGGGGGGCAGGGGCGCTTGTGGTGTAGTGGTTAGAGCCCCCTTGCCGCCCCTCCCTCCATAGAGTCTCAGTCCTCTTCACAGCAGACCCGGGTTAGAATCCAGCCCGGGTCGTTCTCTGCATGTCATTCCCCCTCTCTGTCCCCATTTCATCTCCGTCTCTCCCAAAAAAAAAAAAGTCTAATAAAGGCAAAAAAAAAAAAAAAAAAAATCCGAAAAGAAATCTCAATTTTTATTTTTATTTTTATTTAAACACTAAACGTTACTGCTTTTGCTTTTGGCCTTTCCCCCTCCTCCTGCTCCGGGACTTCCTTTGACCTCTGACTTCTTACCGGGTGAATTCTGAACCTGTTTAACCCCCGTCCCACACGCACCACCATTCCCTCCACCGCTGCTATTGTTATTGTTATGATTTGTATTCCCGCTAAGCGACTCCATTATAGAACGAAACGCCCCAAACGGTCGCTTGCTTTCGGTTCCAGTCGGAGTCCTTTCCTTCCCATGATGCACCTTGCTTTGCTCCGCTGTTGCTGCTGCTGCTTCTGGATTGGTGCTTTTGTGGATTTGCTCGTCGAATGTGACTCTTAATTTGAGATTCTGGGACGTTTTCCTTCGCGACGAGGGCGATTTTAACGCGCTTTTTGGGCTCGTCGCGACTTTCTGACCTTCGTGGAAGTCTCCGGAGCTATCTGGCGTTTTTGCATCTGTTGCATCTTGATCGCTGGACGTCGGCGAAGGGTTAACACCTACGATGCTATCCACCGACTTCGACCCGTTGAGAGAAAACACTTGCTTTTTCACCGCGTTATTTTGGTTGGACACGGGCGGTTCCTCCTCCTTGATTGGCAGGTGATTGGGCCTATCAGGACGAAGGGTATTCGACGCCGATACTGCCTGATTTTTACCCTCCTCTTGCGGCGGGTAGCCATCAGAATCGGACTCACTGAGCGAGCGTTGCATGATCTGTTTAAGCCGTGCTAGCTTTAGCTCTCTGCGCTCCGTTAGCCCGGGCCGTCTAGTAGCTCCAGAGGTAGAGGGGGGTTCCCGGCCGAGCGTACCCGATTGCGGAGGCCTGTCCCTGGGTAGGAGCGGCTCCGATGCGTCCTTACCCAGCAGCTGCCGGAGCACAGTGTCTGGTCCCTGGCGAACCAGCCAATGGGAGTCTCCGGTTGTTCCCTCGGCGGTCAGAAGCATCTCAGGCCACGCCTCCCCAGGTGGCTGATGGGAACTGGAGTCCACAGAGGGAGAGGGAATGTTATTTAGTATTGACTTTTTTTTTAAAAGATTTAATTTTTTTTAAATATGACATGTTATGACATGACAGGAATATTCATTACTTTTACCTTTTTTTAATTTATTTTTTTATTTTATTATTTTTACAATTATCTGTATTAAAATGTTACACAATGAAACACAAGTGTAGAGAGTAGGGTCGGAGTATATGGCAAAAAATATTATAACTCAATTTGTTTCCATATTAATCTATATCGATATTTAACACAATATATTTAATTTTCATTTAATTTAACCTTTATTTACCGAGAGAGATCAATTGAGGGGTGACACTCAATGACAATAACGTCGAGTCAAACAAATGCAAAGCAAAAACAATGGATACAATATATACAATTCATGATTTGATGTGTGTGTGTGTGTGTGTGTGTGTGTGTGTGTGTGTGTGAGTGTGAGTGTGAGTGTGAGTGTGTGTGTGTGTGTGTGTGTGTGTGTGTGTGTGTGTGTGTGAGAGTGAGTGAGTGAGAGTCTGAGTGTGTGTGTGTGTGTGTGTGTGTGTGTGTGTGTGTGTGTGTGAGAGTGAGTGAGTGAGAGTCTGAGTGTGAGTGTGAGTGTGTGTGTGTGAGTGTGTGTGTGTGTGTGTGTGTGTGTGAGAGTCTGTGTGTGTGTGTGTGTGTTACCTAGGAGATCTTGAAGGCGTCCCCTCTGCCTTGTTGGGGTCCATCACGCTCTGTAGTTGTTTCTGTAGAACTATCCTCTCTGCTGCCTGTCTGTGTGAAGCAGGAAATGAAGCAGAACATTTAATTTTGCTGTAGCCTAAAAAAGATAAATATATTAAAATAGTAAATCACTTTTTTTTTTTAAACTAAATATTAAATAAATACAAATTAATACATACACAAATATATAAAATAAAATAACATAAAAACAATAACATAATTAAATTAGATAAATATATGAAAATAATTTAAATATTTTTTTATACAAAAATTTTAATAACAAATTAAAGAAAAATATAAATTAAAATTCAGATTAAAAATATGTAAACAATAAAATAAATATGCCCACGGTCAGATTGCAGCAGTATGCACTGTATACTTATAATAAACATATAAAAAATATTTAAAAAAATAAATTCTGTTTAAATAATAATAAAAATTTAACTGAATAAAATGTATAAACATTGAATAAAAAAAAAAATAATGATAATAATATCAACATGAAAAATATACACTAAAAGTCAAATTAAATGTGAAAAAATATAAAAACAAAATTAAATGGGCAGGAATGTATATGTGATCTATACTTACTAATTTTATACAAACATTACAATAATAAATACAGGAAATATACATTAAATTAATTTATTACATGGCACTTTGAGAATCCTATGTAAATCACAACATTCTACAGGTCTGCTATAAGGGTATAATGACCGTTGCTAAGGACCCACGTCATAGTTTTGATGGATAGACGTCCACAAACAGGGCTACTACTCGTTCAGAAAACAATGGAATACTTTTTCAACATGACTTTGCATGTATCAGGAGAGCAGGGAACACAGGAGTCATGGTTAATGTCCGACAGGAATCCAGGCAAGAAGACGTGAGTACGTTTGGCCGCATATTGACAGTTAGCCTATACAGTAACTTCAGGCTGCAGCCCGCAATGTCCGCAGTCATTTTCTCCGTGAATTGTGTTATTTATGTTGGGGGATAATGCTTTGTTAGCTAGATGGAGCTCTTTTTAAACATATTGGCCGATTAGAATTATTATTTGTAGAGTGTGCGAGTCTTGAGTTGTGTTAGCAAAACAGTAGCTCTGTGGCTAACAGCTGAGCCGGAGCCTTCAGTCAGCTGAAGCAGACAGTCTAGCGGGGCGAGCAGACTATTCCCCCGTTACTAGGTCGTATCCTTGGTCGTTCCTATTTACTGGCGTACTGAACAACGTTTTAGTTACATAAGAACCTAGTGGGTTTGCAATGACTATTCCAGTTATTAGACAAGGTCTCAGGGTTGCTGGGGAAACAAGTTGTTTTTTGTTAAACTCTTCTAGGTTGGCCGCAGCTTGACATAGTAACCGTTGCTACTGAGTGAGTTCCGACCGTGTAGCGGACTGTTTTTGGCTGTTAAAACAACATGTTGCTTCAATAAATTGCTTTATTTTTTGTAGTAGCCATGTAATAAGCGGGATAAAGTATAGCGAACGGGTCACTTGCTAGAAATAAAGACCTTCAAGCTGAACAAGAGCCCTCCGCTGCGCGTCGGGCTCCTGCTTCAGCTTGTCGGTCTTTATTTCTAGCAAGTGACCCGTTCGCTATACTTTATCCCTTACATAAAAAATATATAATGAAATAAGTATGCCCACGGTCAGATTGCAGCAGTATGCACTGTATACTTGTACTTACTCATTGAGCTGTTTGGTGAGCTTGACCACCTGTGAGGCCAGTGACATGCAGGTCTCCACGACGACCAGGTAGCGAGCGCAGGTGGTGTGTCCCTGTCGCTCGGCCGTCTGAGAAGGACGCTCGCGCTGGTTCACCACCGTCACGTTAGAGCCGTATTCTACCAGGGTCTAGAGAGAGAGAGAGAGAGAGAGACATTAGAACCATATTCTACCAGAGTCTAGAGAGAGAGAGAGAGAGAGAGAGAGAGAGAGAGACATTAGAACCATATTCTACCAGGGTCTAGAGAGAGAGAGAGAGAGAGAGAGAGAGAGAGACATTAGAACCATATTCTACCAGGGTCTAGAGAGAGAGAGAGAGAGAGAGAGAGAGAGACATTAGAACCATATTCTACCAGGGTCTAGAGAGAGAGAGACATTAGAACCATATTCTACCAGGGTCTAGAGAGAGAGAGAGACATTAGAACCATATTCTACCAGAGTCTAGAGAGAGAGGGAGGGAGAGAGAGAGAGACATTAGAACCATATTCTACCAGAGTCTAGAGAGAGAGAGAGAGAGAGAGAGAGAGAGACATTAGAACCATATTCTACCAGTGTCTAGAGAGAGAGAGGGAGGGAGAGAGAGAGAGACATTAGAACCATATTCTACCAGGGTCTAGAGAGAGAGAGAGAGAGAGACATTAGAACCATATTCTACCAGAGTCTAGAGAGAGAGAGAGAGAGAGAGACATTAGAAACATATTCTACCAGAGTCTAGAGAGAGAGAGAGAGAGAGAGAGAGAGAGACATTAGAACCATATTCTACCAGTGTCTAGAGAGAGAGAGAGAGAGAGAGAGAGAGAGAGACGTTAGAACCATATTCTACCAGAGTCTAGAGAGAGAGAGAGAGAGAGAGAGAGAGAGAGAGAGAGAGAGAGAGAGAGAGACATTAGAACCATATTCTACCAGAGTCTAGAGAGAGAGAGAGAGAGAGAGAGAGAGAGACATTAGAACCATATTCTACCAGAGTCTAGAGGGAGAGAGAGAGAGAGAGAGAGAGAGACATTAGAGCCATATTCTACCAGAGTCTAGAGAGAGAGAGAGAGAGAGAGACATTAGAACCATATTCTACCAGAGTCGAGAGAGAGAGAGAGAGAGAGAGAGAGAGAGAGAGAGAGAGAGAGAGAGAGACATTAGAACCATATTCTACCAGGGTCTAGAGAGAGAGAGAGAGAGAGAGAGAGACATTAGAACCATATTCTACCAGAGTCTAGAGGGAGAGAGAGAGAGAGAGACATTAGAACCATATTCTACCAGAGTCTAGAGGGAGAGAGAGAGAGACATTAGAACCATATTCTACCAGGGTCTATGAGAGAGAGGGAGAGAGAGAGAGAGAGAGAGAGAGAGAGAGACATTAGAACCATATTCTACCAGAGTCTAGAGAGAGAGGGAGAGAGAGAGAGAGAGAGACATTAGAACCATATTCTACCAGAGTCTAGAGAGAGAGGGAGAGAGAGAGAGACATTAGAACCATATTCTACCAGAGTCTAGAGAGAGAGAGGGGGGGGAGAGAGAGACACATTAAAACCATATTCTACCAGGGTCTATAGAGAGAGAGAGAGGGAGAGAGAGAGAGAGAGAGAGAGAGAGAGAGAGAGAGAGAGACATTAGAACCATATTCTACCAGGGTCTATAGGATACACACACAGACAGACACACACACACACACAGACACACACACACACACACACACACACACACACACACACACACACACACACACACACACACACACACACACACACACACACACACACACACACACACACACACACACACACACACACACACACACACACACACACACACACACACACACACACACACACACACACACACACACACACACACACACACACACACACACACACACACACACACACACACACACACACACAGAGAGCACGAAGAGATACACAGAGACAGGGAGAGAGAGAGAGAGAGAGAGAGACACACACACACACACACACACACAGAAAATGATATCGTCACTGAAATGTTTCAGATTTCTGAATATGTGAAGCAGTGATTGGTCCACTGTCTGCTACATCACACAACATTTATCCTAATCAAAGACTTATACATGGTGGACACATGGACACGCTGG